>NW_009726510.1:70757-93624 GCF_000703405.1 Apaloderma vittatum | reverse complement strand
CAGAACTGGACGCAGTATTCGAGGTGGGGTCTCACAAGAGCAGAGTAAAGGGGGAGAATCCCCTCTCTTGACCTGCTGATCACGCTTCTCTTGATCCATCCCAGGATGTCGTTGGCCTTCTGGGCTTCATGAGTGTCCTGCCGGCTCCTGTTGAGCTTCTCATCTATCAACACCCCTAAATCCTTCTCTTCAGGGCTGCTCTCAACCCACTCTGTGCCCAGTTTGTATTTGTGCCTGGGATTAGCCTGTTGCTCAGAGACTTTTCCGTTTGAGTGTTAAGGATTGCCAAGGACTCCATAACCTCTGGGGACAAACTGTAGGGGGGGGAAAAATGAAGAAAAAGTATTTTCCAGGACAATATGAAAATATGAATCGGTCTAATAACAATTAACCAGCCTTGGAGAGGATGCACGCATACTCACAGTAACTTGTGCTCCCATCTTTAGTGTAAAAATAAAGTAAATTAAGAGTTAACACATCCAGTAATTGTTTCTGGTAGGTACGTATAGTTGTTTTCTGAAAGGTTGGTTGATGATTCATTTCAGGCACTTTGGATCAGTTTGTCTTCCAGCAGAACAATCTGTTGCAATATGTTTTAGCTCATCTTGCTGCTGGTTGCATTGAAGCGTACTTCTGGATGTAAATACTTCTGTGCATCGTGGCCAGCTCCAAAACTCTTTGTTCTCTGCCTAAATAACCTAATATCACTAGATAGTGCAGCTTAAAATAAGTAAGATATAAATAGATAATGGTAATGTAAATCTGCTAGGTTATTGTGTATGATAAGGTATTAACAATTTTCAAAGTAACTTGGGCTCTTAGGAAGCTAAACCTCAATTTAAGACCTAATTATTTAAGCAGTCAGGAAAATTTTGCCCTTACACCTTTTCCCAAAAAGGAAATCAAGGAGTTTTCTTCTCATCTTGGCACCAATTTATATATTTTTAAATTTTGTTCTAAAAAGATTAAACAGTCTAGCTGCATTAATTGGGTCTTCTCAGATTTTCTTTTTTATTTGCTATATGCAAACAGCAAATAGCCAGGAATTCAGGAGCCCATATGAGTATGAACCACAAGACATCCTTTAGAAATTATGAGTTTTCTCGTAGAGCTGCCAAATGTTGGGCTTCAGCTGAACCCTTTACACAAGGGGACTTCCAATAAATGTTGTTTCCATTGAAGATGGTCCCATCATTCAAGTATATTTTTCAGCTCTCAAACATGTGCTAATCAGAAACTGTAATGGCTGGTACCTGGCCTGAAACTCTTTAGTAAAACCAGGTGCTTCTTGCAGATTTTTAGAGGCTCAGCTGTAATGAAGACAAAGGTTTTTTTAGGTTTTTAAGAGTTAATGTTATATGGTGTGTGGCACCAAGAGCAGACCCTGGAGGCAGTGGTTGCCTTGTTGATAAATAAGTATCAACATGTTATGTTAGATAAATAAATATAATAACCAGGGGCTGATTGTGCTGAGGGGATCAAACAGTGAAGCAGAGGGCAGGAGCGGGTTCTTGACTTTTAGGACCATGTTTTCAACCGAGTTGTGCGTGTTTGTTGAGTCTGTAGTAGCTGTACAGGGGGAGCAGCTCAAATCATCGAGTGACAATAATTCATCTTTGAATCGGTAATAACAATGTAATTTATTTTTAAAAAAGAGCTTCAAAATGTCCTGTTTTGCAATGCTGCAGTAGCGATCTGACCGAGATCAGCGGAGCTATTCTGAGCAGATGCTGCGTTGGGCGATTTCAGCGTTGGCCTCGTCCATCTGCTAACGAAGGTCTCCTTGTTCTCCCAAGGTGGCTCCGCATGAAATGCTGCAAAAGAAAGTCAATAAAAAGCCTCACTGGACTAAGAACTTCCGAAAGCCCCAGTATATTCTGTTCTATATGCCTGTACCTTTAGATGATTCCTTTTTCAGTGTTTGTTTTGTTTTCATCATGCTCTTTTTTCTTATCATCTAGAACACACCTAGGCTGACATTCCCAAAACTGCCTAGAAATGCTTGGTAAATTGAGAAAGAGACTGTTTTATGAGTCTTCTTTTATTTCTTTTTTTTTCCTGGAAGAAATAAAACAACAAAATTGATTCCTTTACTGATACTTGTCTATAGGTGGATCTTGTTCTGTACATGGATCAATAAAAATGTGCATTTAATGAGGAGAGGATAGATGCAGGAGGCAGAAAAATTAGTCCACTCATCAAGGACATGAAAGAAGAACTACTGTGAAGATGTGACAAATATGTACAAATTGTCTTGCACTCCCGTGGCAGAAGAAGTCCTGTTACTGATAAATACTTCCAGGTCTAAATACCTACAATTTTAGTAGCTGCAAAGGCTATTTTTACATACTAAAATTAATGTATGTTCAGAAATTTGGTACACGTGCTTGTCTCAAAAGAAGCATTGTTGTATCCTGCTCCATCTACCCATCCTGTGTATGGGATAGCAATTGAATTTTATACCTGAAGTGTTAGGTTTTAATTTTTTTTTTCCTTTGCTCAATCGTCCTTTCTTAGTCATACGTAAATCAGGGGAATATGAAAGACCGAGTAAAAAGGGCTGTATCCTTCTGGAGCTGTAATTTGGCTCCATGAATTATTAATTATTAGACCAGTATAGCAACAGCTTTTTCAGAAGTCAGTATAAATGTAAAAGGCTCACCTTATCAGCCAGGATCTAAGCAGTGGCAGTAATGTAATTCTTACCGTTTAGCACTTTGTGGTCCTTTGAAAAAGAATAGGATATTAAACCGTTTAAACTTTCTGAAATATAACACAAAGTAAGGAAGTGGCTGCTTTTTTTCTTTTTTTTTTTCTTCTCCCCTCTGAAATAAATTCAAAGAAATGAATACCCATGGGTTTCTCGGGGGTTTGGGCTGGTGGAGATGTTGAAGCTGTTCCATTTGTGAAGCATCACTGCGAGACAGAGCAGCAGCTCAAAGAGCACGGCTTGAAAAGGAAAGGCTCGAGCTGCTTGTGTTGCTTAGAAGAAAAGAAGAAATCCGTGGAGGCTTGAAATTAAGCTAAAATGGATGAAAGGTAGCATTTACCAAACACAAAGGCATCTGGTATTGTAAGTAACATTTTCCTTCCTAAATGATGCAGCTCTCTAGTTTAATACTGTGGTACTACATGGGTCTGGTGTTGAATTTTCTTGAAGCTGTACTTGTGGTTCCTCTGATTTTAACGGGTCTGGCCAAAAAAAAAAAGAGGGTATTTTTGTTTCTTGCCTTAAATGACTTCATGTTCGGTGTAGTCCTAAAAATTCTTTTCAAAGCTTTGTCGTTCTTGGATATAATCTGGTTTTGGCAGTTTCAAAGTTAAGTGCGGTACCTGATTAATTGAATCTCCTCTTGCAAAATTTAAGTGCATGTAATGGAAAAATTGAAATGCTTCAGCACTTACTTTTCTAATTCTGAAATTTCATTTTCACGTTTTTAGTGTTTTAGCAATACTGGTCTCCACATCTAAAGGTAAGCAATTAAAGTAAAGAGTCTCTCTTGCAATAGATCATTATCTATTTTTAAAAATATGATTTAACTTATAAACAAATTAGGAGGGTATTAAGGAACTGGTTCGGCCTCTTTTTGTATTGAGGTTTTTCGTAACCATTATACCGCAAAATTTAAGTAATGCAATATTTCAGGGAGAGATCCTAATGACATTCTAATGTGAATTTTACCTGAGATTGTTTCACAGGACTGTGAAATAATCTAGTTGCTGTCACTTGTTTCTGATTTACAGAAGCTGTTTTATCCCATGGATTGGTGCAGCCAGACCAGGCAGGGTTAGTAAAGGACAGTTCTTCAGCGCAGAGAAGTAATTAGTCTACAAAAATTCAGATGAAGGATCTAAGTTCCTACCCTGGTTCTCTGTTTTAATGCACAGGTGAAGAATTTGGTAGGTGCTACTAAGAAATAGAGTTGGAACATTCTGTGATTTTTGTGAAATCTTCCATTTCCTTACTCCTTTTCGTTGTAGATCTTAACCTGAACTTTGGGTACAATATACTTGCAATCCACAAATTTCCTGTGGGAAATTAGTAATAACCATCTCTCTTGCACATTTCTACTAAGCAAAATATGCTCGTGTGCAAATAGATTGAATAACTTGGTCTAGGGAAGCATTCGTGATGACAGGGTTCGTTCAAGTGGGATGCTGATCCATTATAGCTTTCCTATCCCCATTTTCTATAGCTAGTGAATTTTTTAGAGCTATTTCTTAAAACCTGTGGGAAGGTCTGGACCGCTGGGGGCTGTGGTGGGAATCGAGCTGAGGGTAAGCCCTGGCTCGCGGCTGTGTGTGGATGTCATCGACCTCCGTGCCGTGGGCAAAGCATCCCTTGAGGAAGCAGAGGAGGAGGAGAGGCAGCAGAGTTTGTTTCATTCAGTATGGATAATCGGTTTTGCTTCATTATTAGCAGCATGATCATGCTCTGGTGACGCTTGATGTGCGAAGGAAATGATGGAGAGGGGGAGTGCGTGAATTACACAGTCCTTCCAGGTGAGCTGCGGCTGCGTGCAGTGCGTTACCCAGGTTAATGAGGCAAAGACCATTAAGAACTCTTTTGTTCTGATGAAGCTAGAGCGTACAAAAAAAAAAAATGACATGGCAGAACCAACCAGAAATGTGCCGAAAAAGGTTGTTAAAATGCAATCGAAGGCTTCTCGGGGCTGTGTGAGGCTCGGTGGGAGCGCCAGTGGAAGCTCACCGAAGCTCACGTCGGCAAACCTTCTGCAAAGCGTTAGCTCGCAGCAGGCTGATCTACCAATAAATAACACTACAGTTTATAGGCTTTTAAATGGGTGAAAACAAATTCAGATGGCTTTTTCTCATCAGTGCTTTTAGAGGTGCAATTTTTTTTCCCTTCAAAGAGCGGTGAATTTAAGAGATGTTCTGACACTTCTCACATCCCATTGCGGCTGCCATGGAGAAAAGGGGAGCTGGTGACCAGCAAGGTCCGTGCTGTGCATGGCTTGGAGCTGCTGCCATTGCATGGCTCCTCTAGAATTCATCCCTTCGAGAGCTGTAAGGGGATGGGAAAGGCTAATGTGACTTACAGCCTTTCCCGCGTGTGTTGGTGGTCCAGCTCCAGGCTTTAGGTCTATGCCGCGTGTGAGGGTGCCATCGCACAGTGGATAATTTAGGTTAGATGTAAGAAGGAAGTTCTTCAATATGAGGGCACTGGCACAGGCTGCCAGGGAAGTTGTGGCAACCCTGGAAGTGCTCAAGGCCAGGTTGGACGGGGCTTTGAGCAACCTGCTCTGATGGAAGCTGTCCCTGCCCGTGGCAGGGGGGTGGAACGAGATGATCTTTTAGGTCCCTCCTCAGCCAAAGCCGTCTATGATTCTCTGGCTGTACTTAAGCTAGCTCGATGGCCACCAAACCGGTTACCATGGTGGTGTCTTTGTCACAGGCTGAGAGCTGCTGGAGACGTGGGTATGGGCATGGGTTCCACAGTGTGTGCTGCTGAGTTAACTCCTTTCCCTCATGCTGCCTAGGCTGTGCTGGTAATGAAGCCTTTGGTGGATGCACCCTGGAAGCTTTCTTACAGACCCTTGAAACTTGGCCTTGGTCACCTCTTGGAGCTGCTGACCACAGCTCCCTGGAAAATAATGAGGCAAGCACCAGACCTTGGGTATTGCCCTGAACACGGGGTCTGGAGAAGCTCCTGCTTTCTTCACATGGAACGAAGGAGCTCAGTAGCAATAGTACAGACTGGTTCAACTTGCGTGCGTTGCCACGGAGTAAAGGGAAGTGATTTTTCATGTTTGGGTGGCTTCAGTGCAAACCCATGGGTGGTTGGAGCAGCACCCGTGTCCGGGTGGTTTGCCTTCTCCGGAGAGAAAACCAGGCAGCCTGCACACACCAACCCCTGAGCTGAGGTGGCTGAAAGGGAATGAATTTTTGCTCGGGATGTTATCGCTTGTGGAAACATATCTCTGAGTGAAAATATTACAAGTAACTGTGCTCGGGTGTCTTTCGAATCTCACAAATCCAACCTCTTGCGAAAGCCTTACCCAGGTTTCTGCAGTGCGGTTTTGCAAAAGGAAGTCTTTTTGGGGAAAGCGTGAGGAGTGGATACTCTTAGGTGGTGGAAAACATGACAAAATGCTTATTGCTGGGAATGGAAGTACATCGGAAAATATATGGCTATTATCCGGCTGCAAGTTTCTCCATTTAAATGCAAACAAAACAGGAAAATGAAATGCAATTTTTAGTTTAATCAACTTTCATGAGTCTTCTGGGAAGCCCAGAAGTATCTGAAAAGAGCCTCTGGGACCTGTTGGGTTTAAATATGAATTTTGAAGTCTACTCAGTAATAAATAGTGTGCTGCCTTTGGTTTAAAAATTAAGCTTTGAGAGTGACATCTGGGCCTAACTGGAAGCAAGCTGGCAAAGGGGGAGGCTGATCAAATTAACTGTTCATTTCAGAGGTGAATTAACCCTTTTTTTTTTTTTTTTTTTTTCTAAAAATGTGTTTAACATAGTTCTTTGCCTGGCACCTTCTGCAAATAGCAAGTTAAAATAACATTTTTTTTCTGTTGTAATCACTAAAATAAAGAGAATAAATGTGAATAGGATACATGATAAAAGAAAACAATATATAACAGTCTGTACCCAGCAGTTTCCTGGAGAGTTCACCAGAATGCAACTTGCAAAAAGTTAAACTAAATTAAAAAAGGCTTTTAGCTATTCTGGCTATAAAATGATTAAGAGAGGGAGGGAAATAGTTATGTGATTTTGAATATTGTAGCATCACACCTGATCTACAGAGATGTTATGAGTATAAAATAAAAGTATAAAAAGTTTGTGTGATTTAATTAACGAAGTAAGAAATCAGTGTAAGAACTCAGGCGTGCAAAAAGGTATAGTGAACCGATTTTTTTTTTTAGCTCCCCAATCTCTGGCACTAGAATGGGCTGGGACATTTCTACATTGATGTCTTCAGTGTTGCATGTCTCCTGAGACCAATTACAAAGGTTCACAAGGTTGTTTTTATTTTCCTTGCTCTTGATGCCTTTTTAATGAGGCCTCCTAGTAAACAGCAAGCATTATGCTTTCCTGTTGTATTCCTGTCTGCCGCCTTTAAACATTTATTGCTAATACATGTGGGAAATTATTTATAAATTAAATATTAGGAAAAAGTACTTTTAAAAAACAGAAGTAGTTAGGGGGTATATTTTATAAGTGTCATTGGGGGAGTGGGAGAGGAAGTCGTGCCAATATTTTGCTAATGGAAGCACGGTGAAAGGGGCTGTTAAAGCATCACTGTGGTTTTATGTAATAAATAGACATAATAGATGCATGGAGCTTCCAGTGCATATATCTGGGCTTGGTGTAATGAAATCTGAATGCAAAAAATAAATAAATAAATAAAGCCCCCCTGGGCTGCCCCTGCTCATCCCCATCGCCGCCTCCTCCTAGTACCTGCAGATCCCGTCGGTGCCAGCTCCGGCACGTTTCTGCCTTCTGCTTCACCTCTTCAAGTCTCACTGCATCTTCCAGATTCGAGCGATACTTGCAAAATAGTCTCTAATCAGCAGCACCAACTAATCGAGCCTAATAACTGGATTATTTTGGAGTTGAAGCATGAGTGACGAGAGCTCTGTGTGGAGCCGCTCCATCCGCATGCTCGTGGTGGGACGCTGCCTTAGAAATACCAAAATCAAGTACAAATGCCTTAATTGCTTAAAGATGTTTTCTCTTGTTACTGAGCTTTATTTGTGTGCTGGCTGCTTAGTTAATACATTGGTAAATGCTACTTGCTTCAGGTTGTGACTCAGCTCTCTCAGGGACTGTTTTCACCTGAGTTGGGAGAACTTGTTTTGCTTTTCACGCTTTGGCGCCAGCTTCGTGGTAAGGTTCACAGTGAGCAAGTGCAAATCTGAGTTTGTTGGGGTTTTTTTGAGAAAAGTCCTTGGGTTTGACAGCCTTATAGCAGGGCTTTGTGTCTTCTGTGGGTAGGCTCTGTGAGCGGTCCCTGGTGACTGCATCTCACCTGATGTCCCTCCTTTGTCCTCCTGGCAGGCTCAGGTACCACATCTCCTTCCTCATCTGTGGTACTTTTCGTGAAGGGAAACAGATGAATAATGGATAAAGCTCACCTACACACACGTATCCAAAATCTATTCTAACAAACGATGCGTTTCTGTCAAGTTTGTATTTTGGGGGGAGGTCTCTTTGCCAGCACAGCGAGTTTGTCTTTTTCTGCCCCTGCTACGGTGGAAAGCTCAGGGGGGTCCTGATTGTCTCCTCGCATTTGATCTGCCCGCTTGAAGGGATGCTGGAAGCTGAGTGCAGGGAGGCTGTGGTTCAAGGATAACCATTTTAAAGGTGCATTTTGATTCCTCTGGGTGTGGAAGCTCCTGTGGGTACTCCTAAGGGCAGGGATGCAGACAAGGTGCTCGCCAACCTGTCTCAAGCAGATCTTTGCTTCGCACCGTGAAATTTGCATCTGTCATTAAAACCGCTTCTGTGCGCTGCAAATTCAGCTCCTTCCTCCTTTCCCACCCACCGAGTTTCTGTCAAAACTGGCTGAAGCTCTTGCTTGGCCGTGACCTGGCACGTCCCCGCAGCGCTGCCGCTGCTGGTCTTGGCTCCCTTGTCCCTTTCACACCCTCGGATGCTCAGAAGTAGCTCAGTTGAGAGCTCGCTGTCGCTCAGACGGGCGTTAGCCCTGCAAAAAGCCTTCTTGGAGATGCTGGAGGCGAGGAGCGGTTGCCCTTCGCTGCTATACCGGGAGGTGTTTACTTCTTGGTGATGTCAGGCTGGTGGCACTTCTTTTCTAAAGCAAAACCGTTCCGAGAATATGAAATAATACTTTGATCGTTTTTATCTTTTATCTTTTTAAGTAGCTGATTCCATTCCCGTATGAAAGCAATCGGCTCAGATAGCTAATCGAGCTGCATAATGATGAAAAGGTCAAAATAAAACAGCGACCTACCACGATTCGCAGCAAAGACTTGGGCTCAGCTTTCAGAGGAGCGCACGCCGTTGTCAGAACATAAACTCATTTTTATTTTTCAGAAGGAAACTAGGTTACCATTTTTTTTCCCCGTCCTTTTCGCTGTAAAGTCATGTTGTCACCTCCAGATGATGTCCTGAGAAAAGTAAGAAGAGTGAGCAGCTGACATCTCTCATAAGGAAAAATTACGCTGAGAACACAGAGGTCCCTAATTAGATTGAAGTAATAGCGGGCTTGAGGCTGCGAGGGGAACACGCTCGGCAGCAGCTATCCATTCTCCCGACAAGGATGGCAACAGCCTCACCGGAACGCAAACCTGAGTTGCTCTTGAGGCTCTCGTCAAATTGCGCCGCACGGGCAGAGAGTTCTGGTATCGCGTTCATCCAACCTCGCCACGTCAGGCAGTGAAAATAGAAAATGATATGAAATTAATCCTTTCTTGATGCTTATCCTCTGGAGCCAAATTCAGAAGATCTGTTGTATCTCTTCTCTGTCCCTGCCCTTCCAGTATCTCAAGGGGGCTACAAGAAAGCTGGGGAGGGGCTTTTTAGGATGTCGGGCAGTGACAGCACTAGAGGGAATGGATTGAAGCTGGAGATGGGTTGATTCAGATGGGACATCAGGAAGAAGTTCTTCCCCATGAGGGTGGGGAGACCCTGGCACAGGTTGCCCAGAGAGGGGGTGGCAGCCCCATCCCTGGGAGTTTTTCAGGCCAGGCTGGATGGGCTCTGGGCAACCTGGTCTAGTGGGGGATGTCCCTGCCCATGGCAGGGGGGTTGGAACGAGATGATCTCTAAGGTTCCTTCCAACCCTGACAATTCTGTGATTGTGTGGGTGGTGCCTGGTGGAGGTTAAAGTAAGGATTGGGCTGGTGAAGTGAGTGCCGTCGTAAAAAGTTTAAACTTTCGTATGAGTCAAGAGAAAGGTCTTAAGTGAGTTGGAATTTTCCCAAACATTTTGGAGACGTGCGGCAGCTTACGCAGTCGGGTTGTTGCAAGGACGCGCGGTGACATTTATTAGAGAAGGCCAATCAATTTTTATTTTTTAATTTTTTTGGTACCACTGTGTGGGATTTATTTTTAGTGTAACTAATCAAATGAGTATAGAATGGAATAGCATTGGTGAATCAAACGAACCTTTTCATGAGTAGAAGTAGCTTGATTTATTAAGTGGAATTGTAATCCAACATGAAGCATTTGATTACCCTCACACGCACTAATCCTTTTTTTATGAGATCAATTTGCCCTGAAGATCTGTACATGGTATTTTTTTGGCAGCCTTTCTCCTTAAGACCTCAAAATGGTATAAATGATGAGCTCCAGCTGTTTCTCATTGTGTGGTTTGGTTTCTGACACACAAGGTACTGGATTTTAAGCTTCTCAGACTTTTACCCAGTAAGTATTATTTAATAGCTATTGCCGCCTGAGCATTGATTTTAATTTTACGGAAATAAATGCATTAAAATGTTTACACATTATTACTTATTACCTGCTGCTTTGTTAGCATCGGCGACGGTGTTTTTTCTTTATTTCTGGGTACAGCATAATTAATTTTACGTGCTTATCTGGCGACTTTCTTGTCGGTTATTCATAGCCCAAATGCTTTGTCTGCAACCTTCAAACCATTTAGTGTGCAACGTGAAATATTTCAGTGTGTTCTTGCATTAAGATTTAGAATAATGTAACTGTCTTTCGGTATTTATAGCAGCCCGCTGCAGCGGGAGGCAGTTCACCTTTTCTCCTCGATGGTGAAGGGAACGTCGACTTCGCCCACCTCAGGGAGTCGGTTCTAGCTCAGATCTTGTTTTCGTGTTTCTCTAAAAATTCACCGACTGAGGAGAATATCTCAGCTCCCTGATGAATTGTTTCCTGACTCTGTCTCTGTGGGTTTGGGTATGAAAAACCTGCTCTTTCCTGCACGCCTGGAAAATGTGTTTAATCATTTATGTAGATCCACGTTGTCCTTCTGCGCTGAGAAACGCGTGAAGAGGCTGAGGAGATGTGCAACGCTTTTGTAGTTTTCCAGACTTTCCCCATCGCACTGTGGTCGCCATAAACCCGCTCCAAAAATGAGATGATCTGAGACTTAAGTGTGGTTTTAGCCAGGACTTGGGTGTTATGCCCGTGCGATGGGCGCTCGCTCAGCTCTGTGGCCCCAACTCCTGCCTCCATGTCCTCCTGCTCCACATCCCACCTTTGAACCCACCTAATTTTGCGCTCAGTGTTTAGTTTTTCATCAGCAGGGTTCATGGCAAGAACATGGTGGCACATGGTGACTTCTAAGACAGTGTTAAAAAGCATTTCCAAAAATAAAGCCTGAATTGAGAATAATCAGAGGTAATTAGAGCAAGCGTTCGCATCTATTTAAATGAAAAATCGTATGTTACCTCTTCATCCTCTCAATAATAAATAGCACAAATCGAGATTTGTGTGTGATTCATGCCCCTCGTTTGCAGGGTCACAGATTCATTAGAAAATGATGATGAAATCTGAGAAAACTCTGTGTATAAATTGCAAGCAAAATGAGATTTTTGTTATGATTAGCCTTTGAGTCAATACTTGGTCGAAATTTAATAACTGATTCTTGCTGCGAGATGCCTTTAATGCTTAAAAACTCCTGTAACCCCAGTCGTTGCATGACTTCCCAGTGGCGAGGGAAGTGAGGATCAGGTTTTAGCTGTTCTTTAATTAAACTGGCATCTTTAAAATTTAAGGTGGTCTTATAACGTACAAGTTGCACAAGCCCTACATCTTTTATTTGTGTAACTCTTGTATTTATATATACTCGGATCCTTAACGAACATATACCTAGAGACTACGGCTATATAATGTCACCCTCAGTGTGAGAATGTGCTGCTGAGATTGATCCCTTAATATTCTGCTCAAAATGAAATCATTGGGAGTCAGCAAAAGAGTTTTGTGCCTCTTGCTTGGTGCATGTGATTAGAGTTTACAGTTGAGCATGCACTAATTATGCAGTTTAATCAGTTTCCGCACAGATATTAACCACTTATAATATTTTGAGTTTATCGAATATGTTGCGTATCCAGCTTCAACGATTTTTCAGAGGAGCAAAAAAGAAATGCTTTGGCTTACAGATGATTAAGTAATTTTTTCTTATTTTTTCTTCTTTTATGTTTTGGTATATCAAGAAATAAAATGAAAACCTAGGAAATAAAATTCTGTTTGGTTTTTTTTTTTTTTTAAAGCCCAGGACTGAATATAATGCTGTTCAGCACCTTTCCATGGCAGATTTTACCCTTTCCTTCCCGACCAGATTATCTCTCTTGGTGAGAGAGTGCCCAAGTACGCTAGTGCTGCGAAAGGATGGATGGATGTCTGTCTGTCTTGCTACATTCCCAGGGCTGCCAAACTTTGACAAAATAGTGAAATCTCTGAGGTCTTAATTTCCTGAAATTCAAATCTGGAGGGAGTTGGCTAGCTTGTACGAGCTCCAGCAGAACCCCCAGGCTTAGTCCTTCCCCACCCATTACTGTCCCCAGCTGCTGATCAAGGTAACGAGGAGGGATGGAGCAAAAGGTGTCCCACTGCCAGGGAGCAGCTTGAAGGGAAGGCGGCTTCTCGCAAAGGCTTCTCGCCTCAAAAGAGATTTTGTGAATAAAATAGACTGACAGACTTCAAAAGGGCTGAAAATGGCAAATCGGACCTTTTCCATTTTGGTGCTTTCATTGCAGAGGGTGGGGCAGGGAATGCACCTCACGCTGCTCTTTTCCATGACACACCAAAAGCAGAAAAGAACTGTTAAGTTATGGTTGTTTTCCCTCTGCTTGGGGAATTCCTTTACAAATCCAAAATACTGGTGGTTTTCTGCATGTTTGGTTGGTTTTCTGCAATTAGAAGCTGTAGCTAGATTTCATGGCAGTTTGAGTTGATTTATCACGTAGGAGCGGGGAGAGGAAATTTGTTGGTACATGTTTGGATTTACTTTCCTTCATTCCATTTTTTTTTTTCCTGGAAAGAAACTTGACGAAATGATACGTGGAGGGAACGTGAAAGAAATTCGTTCTAGTTCTTTTAATCCGTTGTGCAAACTCTTCGGATTTTCCAGCCTGGCCTTGCTTCATGCTTTTGCTATAGAAGAGAAAAATTATATAGAAGAAAATGTGTAATCAAAAATCGACCTCAGTTGTAGATTTATGAGGGAAAAAATACATTAAAAAAATTAAGTGGGTTTTTTTTTTTTTTTTTGAGGATTAAAGCACCAAGGATCATTCAAGAAGGGAGGCTAAGGAATAGTCTGAAGTGCCTTTGGATGGCTCTCTCCATGGCCAGAGCATGCATCTTGTGTTGGACGTTGTGTCACGGAGAAGGGCTACCACGGATGTATTTCATTTGACAAATTGTGTCCTAGAAGGTATATCCTGTCCTGAATGCGGTGACTTTCTGTGAACTGATGGGATTTTGGCAGGGGGTGAGCAGGACTGGGACTTTCCTCCTGCCCTAGGACCCAGTGGCTGGTTCAGGTGGCTGCGTGGGCTTCCCATGGGATGCTCTCCCACCAAAGCAGTGCCAGTCTCTTCAAACACTTACTTAAGGAAATACATAAATGTGATTTTTATATAATATTTAAAATGAATTTGTATGGTAGTAAATTCCAGTGGATGCACTAAGCAATAGTTTCAGCTCACATAAACATTATCGCTCGGCAGAATTTTCTTTCCGGCATTTCTTTTAGAACCGTATTTCAAAGCCGCCTTACCGAGAAGGTTATTCTGGTGATATTTCTTTTATTATTTTTTTTTCTTCTGCAAATAAACTATTTTTGAAAAACAGATCCTTCCTAAGGGCAGTCAAGTGTCAAATACCGAGTTATGGATGGTGTCAGCTGCGCGTGGCAGCACATGCTCCATTTATTCATTACAGCTGTGAAAGCTTAGCTGTGCAAATGCCAAGTGCCGGTTGTGTACCTGTCACTTTGGAGCTTTTAATGAACATTGATCATGTTCACCCAGACGTTTATTTGAATAAAGTGAATGTGAAGTAATTTTTAAAAACACAGTGTGAACTTTTTTTTTCCACAGTGTTTTATAGTTTTTAGGATGAATTTGAAAAGACTGTTATCCAGTAGTTCCTACTTCTGAGAAATTACTGTGATCTGCACATTTGCTTTGGTCATCTTGTGATGGTTCATTTAGAGTATAAGTTGGCAGTATAGTTTTGGATTTTTTTAAAAAAATCGGTTCCGAAAACTCTATTCTCTGTAGTTTGAAGTTGTGTTTAAATAGTCCCTTGCATGACCCTTGAGAAAACAAATATCCCTCTGGCTCTTCATGTACAGCTTCATGATGCAATCTGGGGATAATAACCTTTTTCTCTTTTGTTAGTTTGAATGAAAGGTCTGACTTACCAGATTTCTTCTGCTGCTTAGGACTGCTCTAGGTGACAAAAAATGTGAAATGTGTGAGTTGCCAAATTTTTTACTGAGATTCATAGATCTGCAGAGTTTGTGCCAGGGTGTGATGATGGAGATGTAGGAGATCTTTCAGGAAATCCATAATGAACAAATAATTTTCAAGAATCCCATGGAGAGGAAATCTGTTACGTGGTCGGAAAATGCCATGCTCATTCTAAGTCCAGTTTCATTAAATATCCATTTCTGCCTGGGTTGTTTCAGGGGAATTACCTAAAATAGATGTGGATGCTGTGGAATACATAGTGGTTGCTTACATTCCTTATTGTATTGTAGCTGTAGGAAAGAAAAACCCCATAAATAAAATCTTTCTGAAAAAATTTAATGTGAGTTTCTGAATTGAAAGAAACTACGTGTCTGCAGGAGGAAGAATATTATGTTGATTTTAATGAAAACTTACAAATGTTTAGTTGAAACCAAGGACTCAAGTGAAGTCGGTAAACAAATAAATTGATCTGCAGGCTCTGCATTTGTGTTGACCAAAGTAGAAAGAAATAAATCCATAGATCATTACTGCAAGAATAAAGCTAATATTATTAGCTTAGGAGTCACTCTTAAATGTTGTCTACCTAATGATCTAGTTAAGGTGCTGAGCTTTCACAATTGAATTCTGTATTTGAAGACAGAAGCCATGTAATGTAGGTGGTTTCATTTCTTCAGGGGTAAAAAATGCAATGCAATTAGACTTCAAGCTTTCCCCCCCGCCTTGTTTTCCTTTTCAAATTATTTTAACAATAATCTTTTTGAATCTGAGTTGACTTGGAATTTGTGGAAGACAGGGATATCGAAGTAGAGCAATCATGTGATAATCCTAATTACCTAAGCTTGTACTGGCAGCATCTACTGTATTTTTAGTCCAATATGCTCAGAGTTGTCATTTCCAGTGATTTGATAAAAGTTGTCATTTTCCTTGGAAGAAATTATTGTAGGCCTGCCCCTTTTTTATTTTTTGGTGAGTTAACCTGCTCTCTTGAGAGTAAAACAGCAACTAATTTATTCAGTGAAAATTCCTCATGATTTTTAAGTGAATGAGGATAAATATTTCCCTTGTGGTTATAAAACTTGACAACTTGCTGACAGATATTCTCCTCTTTTAAGGGCTGCGTAGCGGCATCAGTTTGAAATCTGATAGCCAATTCTTTGGGTTTTTCCCAAGGAGCTCTTCAAAAAAGTTCTTCACATTGAAGTTCGACTCTTCCTTAGTTTTGAAATACTTTGCAGCATATTGGGTGATAGTTTTCCATTGCTAATGAGAGAAACGGAATTCTGAAAGCTGCCCAGGAGCTGGCCATGCCAGAAGTCACTGGAGTGTGGGACCTTCCGATGGGGATAGAGCCAACTTCTTGTCTAACATTGTAGAAAACTGGTTCCTGCTGTGGAAATGGGTAGAAATTGTGTCCTGTTTCAGGGCCCTTGTGTCTAATTTCCACCTGGGGGCTTGTAACATCAGATGCCTTCATTGTATCGTTTTGGTTCACTGTAAGATGCAATTATTGAATGCCTGTAGCACTGCCTCAGACAAGCCCATAAAGCCTCACCCGGTATCCTATAGGTGATTACCCACCCATCTGATCCCTCATGGTGATTTATCAAATTTATAGCTTTTCAATTAGGAAAACTTTTCATGTGTGTGCTCGTTGTGGCATTTCTCCCAGGCTGTCCGTGGGATTGGCAGGGAAGCACTGGACCTGCCTGGCCGGGGTCGCGTCGGGCAGAACCACTTGCTGCCGTGACACTCTCGGCAAATCGCTGCCTCTTGGGGACTGTGTTCCCCTCGAAGCAGCCGATTATTCGCTGGAGGGAGGATGACCAATGCCACGGAGCAAAGGTGTGAGCTGCCGGTGGGGATGGCCAGCGCAGAGCCACAAAGATGATGGAGGGAGTGGAACATCTCCCTGATGAGGAGAGGCTGAAGGAGCTGGGTCTCTTCAGCTTGGAGGAGGCTGAGGGGTGACCTCATAAATGTTTGTAAATATGGAAAGGGGGAGTGTCAGCAGGACGGAGCCAGGCTCTTTTCAGTGATGTCCAATGATGGGACAAGGGGCAAGGGGTTCCACAAAAATAATAGAAAAAACTTTTTCACTGTGAGGGTGGCAGAGCCCTGGCACAGGCTGCCCAGGGAGGTTGTGGAGTCTCCTTCTCTGGAGACATTCAAAACCCACCTGGATGTGTTCTTTTGTGACCTACTAAAGGTGATCCTGATCTGGCAGGGGGGCTGGACTAGATGATTTCTTTTAGGTCCCTTCCAACCCCTGCCATTCTGATTCTGTGTGATGTGAGGGATTTGGTTCAAGTTTCGTGTTTGAATCGGGCTGACCAGGTCCTGCCTTAAACGGTGCCTTTTACTCCAGTCCTTTTAGTCCAAACCCAAATTACCTTTAGGAAGGGGGTGGATAACCAGTGAGGCAGAGTTTTACAGGTGGATTATCAGTCCAAGAGCTTGTCTGATAGTGGGAGTTGCTGGCTGGGGGGTGAGGACCAACAGCGTGGAGGCTGCACCTGGTGGAGCAACACCAGTGCCTGCTGGAGCCAGCTGGGTCTTCAAAGCAGGGTCCCACCCGCTGACACGGGCTGGTGCTCGCTTTAGGGATGTGAGATTTCTTGCTGCCGTTTTCCTTATTTTCATACATCCCTTATTCCCTTCATTCCTCTCCCGCCGCTCGGTGTGAGGTTCTCTTTAATGTCGTGCCGGATTTCTTTGCCTTTTGAAGTTAGCGCAGCGTGTCGCCCCACGTGAAGCCATGCCCGCGACGTCCCCGCGCTCCTGTCGCTTCTTTACAAGCGGCAGCTCCTCCTTCAGCCACCACTTTAGCATCTCTCGTTGGCATTTACAAACCCAGTTGATCTTTTAACGCTGTTATTTAACAGAGAATTTCCAAGGCGCTGCTTAAAGTAGAATCTCGCCAACTGAACAGCCAGGGGAAGATGGATGGGATTTGTCTGCTGTGTTGGTGGAGCTGATGAGTGTTTTTGTCATCACCAGAGACCCCCAGGGCTCAGACTGACAGTGGCTTTGTTGTTTTGTATTCTGCTCCTCTGCGCTTCCACGCTCGTCCAATGGTTGGAGCGAGCGAGAGAGGAGAATATTAAACATGAATAAATGAGTCGGGTCACATACAGAGTGTTCGACATGTGGCAGTCTCTTACAGTACGCCTTGTTATTATATAAAATAAAAGTATATGTTCTGTGTAGCTTTCCAAATTTCCCTGTAAGGTTGAGAGGGAGGCAAAGATCAATCATTGATAAAGATAGCCTATGGCAGAGGGTAGATGAGACTGTCAAGTCAAGTGAGAAGGCAATGAAGCACACACATACGCAAAAAAACATTAAAATATTTTGATTCTTTGAGGCTTCTATTTACAGTCTTTGATTTCTGCAGCGTGAGGCTCCCAGTTCATCTTCAGCCTGAAGAGGTCTTGGACCTTGAGTGCACTTTTTAATGTCCCGTATTCATTTGCAGAAAATGGATTGGGTGGGAATGAGCCTGCGGAGGGGAAAAACCTCTCCATTCCCTGGCTGATGCTGGGGAGAAAATGCTTCTAGGATGAGCCTCGAGCAGGAAGTAAATGAAATTATCAATTAAGTATGCAATAAAGCTAACACAAATATTTAATGATATTTGACTCGAATTTTGTTTCTAAACTTTTGGTCAGCTGTTGTGACGTGGGATTTGCAGACTGTGGATCTGCTGGTACTGAGCAGCACATACAGCAAAAAAAGAGAAGCTCCTGTGTTTTCTTTTCATGAGTTTTATGAGTCTCGGGGAGAGCCAGGGGACAAATTGCCAAAATGATGTGTGTGCGTGTGTAATATATATTACATGTTTCATTTCTTACCTGACTAATAGAGAGCCAAGAAAGAGTTCTGAAATGCAAATAACAGCGACGATGTGGCAGGCGAAACACAGCGTGTCTTCCCAGAGACATGGAGTTTGCAGAGCATTTTTCTAGCAAACTGTAGCATCTGTCTCTTAATTTGCAGCCCCTGGTGACAGCAAGTCAGTGCGGTTTGTGGTAGAGTTGGGGTGGGGGTCAAGAGGAAGGGGACAATCTCTGCTCAGGGGTGCCCAGCGATAGAACAAGGAATAATGGGTGTAAGTTAGAACATGGGAAGTTCCACCTCAACATGAGGAGAAACTGCGGGTGGCGGAGCCCTGGCCCAGGCTGCCCAGAGAGGGTGTGGAGTCTCCTGCTCTGGAGACTTTCCAACCCGCCTGGACGCGTTCCTGTGGGGCTGCCCTGGGTGACCCTGCTCTGGCAGGAGTGGCACTGGATGATCTCCAGAGGTCCCTTCCAACCCCAACATTCTGTGATTGTATGATTCTAAGGTGGTCACGGGTGCGATTTTCCTTCCTGCCAAGGTTCAGCGCTGGTCGCTCCTGTGATGCAGAGTCACGTTGTGACAGCCAGTAAACAGGTTTGAGCACAAAACGATGTGTGTGTAGGTTTGAAGTAGCTGCGAAGCAATCAGAGGTCATTCTGGGTCCAAGATGATACCTGCTGTGGTTTTAAGGCATCCTTCCATCATTATCCTCAAGTTTGCTGAAGGCTGGTAATGACACGCTTGTCTGAAAATCTCCTCCGTGCCCAGCCAGGCTGTTGGTGACATTCAGAGAGCCCGTCGCAGCACGGTTTAACACGCGCTGACAGGTTTTGCGTTCCTTCTTGAGTACCCAGATGTTTAGGGCTGCATCTCTGAAGTTCACAACACAAACGTGCAGAGTTTGTTTTCTGTTGTGGTCGTTGTCACTTTTCTTTTTTTTGGTTGGTTTGGTCTTTTTGTTGTTTTAAATCTTAAAGAGACTTTAAAATTCTCAAATCACACGCACAGGCACCACGTGAAATGCAGGTTTTATTTAGGTGTTTTCCTCCAATGGGTTACTGAAGCAATTTATTTGCCAAAGCTATAAAATAGTTTGTAGTGGAAATGTAAATAACAAATGGCCAAGCCCTGCTGGTACACAGTACAAAGCAAATTTGATTTTTGGGGACCTCGCCACTCTCTGTAGTTGATTTATGGGCTCCTTTTTAGCTGCTGCTGGCTCACCCTGAAGATAGGAGGAAATGATGCAAAAAATGATGTAATTTGTAATGGGTGCTTGTGGTTTCTGTCAGCTTCACTGTTCCCTTGCTTCTCCCGATCATGGTTTCCCCTCCACTGAGGTTTGCAAAGCAGCAAGGATTAGGAATTTGAGGAGACAAAATTCAAAGCAGAACTATTATTTTACAAGTTCCCTGTATAATACAGAGCCCTGAAGTGGTCCTTCTTTTACTTAAAAAATGAATTGGTGCCTCAAGGAGTTTGCTTCAAGTGAAAAAATAAATCAAAATTAAAAAAAAACAAAACAACTTCTACCCAGTTAAAAAAAAAGCTGAATAAAAAACCAATTGTAACATTTTCTAACTAAAGTTCGTAGCATCTCTTCTAAGAATTGGTGTTTAAAAACAAGTAGTTTTTCACTGATGACAAAAAGATTACTTCCATACCATGCCTAGTAGTGAAATGACTGCTTGAAGGAAATAACGCTGGCAGAATTTTTCTCTTTAAGTGAAGATCTTTGGGCTGTAAAAGCTGTTGTGTGGTTAACTAATTTTCTTTAAAGTGAAGGGAAAAGCAAAGCAGAGAATGTATTTTCCCTGGTGAGCTGATATTTCTGGTTGTTTATGAGCTCCTGCATATTGTCTTTTTTGAAAAGCAAAACAGGAGGGATATATGCAGGGGAACATAGATCACCTGGATGTGTAAACTGAATTTTATACTTAACCTAAAAATAGGTATAAAACCAATGTAGAAAGTGGTGTGGCTGCTAGAACGGAATGAGATCTTCCAGAAAAATACACACCATCCTTTAGCTCTTTCTCTGCCTTGTTTTTCACTCTGTCCCTGGGGTGTTCACCCTCGGTACCGCGGCTGCACGAGGCGAGGTTCTCGTGGTGAATAAATGTGAAAGAGGTTTTCTTTAATTTCCCCAGGTGCCAGCCAGGATTAGAATTGGAAATGAGTGAATGACATGAGAAAAACTCTCACAGCGCTTGTTTATCCTGGGTAAAAGCACTCACTCCATCCTCTTAGAGGAAAACCCTAAAAGAGCTATCGCGGTGCGTTATCCTCGCGGTTGTGCCGTTCATCTTTAATCTCTCCAAATCTGACATTTGAAATTTGATCACTTGGGAAAAAAAAAAAAGAAAATAAGACGCAATGATCTTTTTCTTGAGATGGCCTTGGCTAGCGGAAAAAGAAATTTTAAGGGTTGATGGTCTTGCCTTTCTGTCCCGTCTATTCCCAAGACACCTGGAGGAGGTGAAGACTGGAGCTCCGTGGATCAAACCGACGCGCGCAGGGCAGGGTTTGGGGAGGCTGGCTCTGCAGCGCCATCAGTTTGTTGTGCTGCTCCGGCTGAGGGAGAAATCGGCCACGTTGCTCCGAGTTCTGCTGGCGAGGTAGCGAGAAGCTCACGCGGAGAGGATTTAATTTCAGTAATGACCACTGAATAATTTATTCGCCTAATTTACAAATATTTTTTTACGGAGAACACTCGAGGTTTTAATTATGCACTCAGTAAATGATTTGTGGGGATCAGTGATTAGGAGTTTAATGAAAATCCATGTATTTCTGCAGGTTTTGCTCACGTTTGGGAGCTATTTCCACTCTTTAAGCACCTGTATAGCTGCGTTACAGACCCCAGGGCAGGTCTCCTCTGCCCAGGCAGCATGTGATTGGATTCTTCACCTCATGCAAACATTTTCTTTCTTCCCCATCTCCTTTTCAGACTGTCATAACCTTAGCAGTGCATTTTTGATTGCGCTTTGTTTTTTAAAACTCCTTTCTGCGCCAGATTACGCCCCATTGTATTCAGTTTTATTTAAAGTGCCGTTGAGGTGCTGTAGATTTGTGTGTGGCGTGATCTCGGGAGTGGCATTTTGATGGTATTTTAGTTCTTAAAATGCACTTCCATGTGACAGCAGCCAGGGGCATCATTAAATGCAGCCAAAGTACAGGTTACCATGGCTGGTACAGTCTCGCTTGTGATAATTACTGAGAAAAAAGATTTGCAGAAGGGCTTAGAAGCAATGCAGGTGATCCTGCTGGAGATCCACTCTGGTTTTCCAACACTTTTTAATCTTTCCAAAGAAATCGAAGTGAAGTTTCAGTGAAGTAAATTCCCCATCTTCAAGATACTACTCCGAAATTTTCATTGCAATTCGTTCTGTCATTTACACTACACCTTGGTAGGTAGAGATGTTGTTTAAATGCACAGTAGTCTCTGCCATTCAGAGAAGGAAAATAAAACCAATTTGTTTGGATCTGCAGAGAGCACATATTAGACAGAAATAAAATCCAAATATAATTGCACAGACGTAGCATCCCAAGCAAAATCCAAGCTATTAGCATGCTGCAGAGAGAATTTCTTCACCCAACAAGAAGAAAAGTCCTTAGCTGTCTGAGGAAATGTCTCTGGTTTTCACTGACCTGTTGTGAGGTGGACGTTGTTTTCCACCCAAGGGGTCCCAGGGTAAGGGGGCAGCTCATTGCCAGCTCTCCCATTTGCTTTTTTGAATTTTCTGCTTTTATTCCTTGTTCCTTTCCACACCAGTCACTCCTTTTTTTTTATTTATTATTTTCCATACAAGAGAAAAACTGGGTTTGAGATGAGACGTGCCTGCATTTTCTCACATTGATTTTTGATTTTTATTTGGTGATCTAATAAAGCACCTGTAGATTGTCCTAGATTCTTGCCATTTTATATGCTAACAGTATTATGCAGAAGGGGAGGAAATAAACAATTAAGAAAACCAAATTAATTTCTATCTCAACACTATGTACTAAGAGAACGGTTTAGGGTAACAAATGCACATAAATTCGAAAATTTTATTGAATAATAATATTTATAGCAACAAAAAGAAAAATACGTCAGTAAAGGAATTAAAGTGACCTTGAATCCAGGTACATTATTACTGTATAGATAATGTTTGACTTTAATTTTTATTAATATAGATAATGGCTTACATGGGCCTTATGGCTGCATTACTAGTGCTCTAAAATTTAATTAGATTTTTAGAGCAGCCGTTAATGTCTTCTCTAGGATTATATAATTCGGTGGCACTGCCCGAAAACTTCATCCATTTCATTAGGCTCTGAAAAGAAACCGAAACGAGGTATTTTGTCTGCAGTGCTATCTTGAATTCCTGAGCCTTTCTCATAAAATAAATAAGCACAATCACAACTGCTTGTTATCCTCACGACGTGGTTTACAGATAAAGCGCTAAACCCTGGAAAGAAAAATGCTTTCTTGGAAATATTTTAAAAAGCTTTTTCAGGATTAGGATTTTTGCTTCTCCTTTTGTTAGACCAAAGACTTGGAGTCAGTTTTAATCGTTTGAAAGAAACCTATTTTGGAGGTGAATGCAAGGCAGGAATATGAATGTCCCCACTAGCTTGATGAGCTGGGTAACTGGTGTATGTGTGTG
>NW_009726510.1:50393-70726 GCF_000703405.1 Apaloderma vittatum | reverse complement strand
CAGGAATGCAGGGGATAGTGGTTTATTTTAATTACAAATGAAGGAACTCTTCATTATTTTTTTTATTGCTCCTTCTGTAAAAAATATAAACAATTAGAAATGCATCAGGATCTGTCTTTTTTTTTTAAAATTAATTCCAGGAGAACTTTCTGAAGAGTGACTGTGGTAGTACTGGAGAAAAAAAAAAAAAAAGTATTAGAGTTGATCTTATTAGAGGCAATGAAGCAAATACCAGTCCAAAAGTTTATAGACAGTATCTCAGACTAATTTAGTTCAGAATAAGCAGGATCAAACAATAGAGAGGTGAAACTGATGCCGGGAATGTCAGCTCTGTGCCTGGTGTGTATGAGAGGCTGACCGGAATAAGCTACAAATGGGAACTTCATAGAATCATAGAATGGCCTAAGCTGGAGGGGACCTTAGAGATCATTTTAATCCAGCCTCCCTGCCGCCAGGGACAACACCTTTCGACTAGATCAGGCAACACATGGGGACCGAGTGGGAATCGAGCCCGCGAGCTTGGCATTGTTAGCGCCACGCTCAACTGATGGAGCTCACCAACCCCCTCATGGTACTTTTCCAAGATAATCTGTGTAAAATATGCATTTATTTTTTTCTTTTAATGTCAGGCTATGCGCTGACGTGTGTAGTTTGCACTGTGCAAAGGACCAGTGGAGAAGTGCACATTTTGGCGCTGTTCGAACTGGAATTGGTTTGTGTCCTGGCTGTGCATTCAGTGACAGCGAGGGTGGTGCTTCCTTCACCTGACCAGGTTTCCTCCTCTCTGAGATAATAGTATGGTAATTAGATGCATGGAAAAGCTATAGGAAATACTTCTAAGTCTATGAGATGTTTTGTTCTATGTTTATTCCTTACCTGCGTGTTTGCAGCTCCTCCTGTTTTTGGTAATTTGCCTGAAATTTGTGTTTGCCGGCTGTGCCAGTAACCTTTGCTGACTTGTTGATTCAATCAGGCTTCGAATTCTCCGTGACTGATCTTCTGAAGTCTTTCCTAAATAAATACAGAATGGCTTTTGGCCTGTGAATCATCCTTATATGTGTTCAAAATTTAAGGGATGGTGTTTAGTTTCCACTGGATGTATGGCCCCGTCCAGGATTCCTTTCCTTTAAACCTTTCTCTGTTTAGATGAGCACAGCTTTCAGAGCAAATTTTCGTGCTAGTGGGACACACCTGAAGAGGTGTTTAAAGCATTTAAGGTAAGGAAAGATGCAAAATAACTTGAAAGCCTGTTTAGGGAAAGCGTGGGGATGGTGAAAAACCTGGTTAGCTGATGGGTAGGCTATAGAGGTGCCTTGTCTAGGCTGAGCTTAAGCCGTAAGGGAAAGCTCACGGTCTCTCAGTGCACGCTGTGTATTAGGAGAAGATTTGGAAAGGTTTGCTGCTCTTACCTTTTTTTTTTTGTAGTGACAAAAATGAAAAAAGTGTGTGTTTCTGCCTTGGTGAACTCCGAGCTTTGTGATTCATCATGTCATGGTGGTGACTGAGAGCGTCTATTAACATTGCAGAGTCGAGATGTCAACAGATCAAAGGGTCAGATGTGTTGATTAAAGAAATTATAATGATAAACGCCAGTGACCTAGTTTATGAAACAATCCTCTAGCATAAAATAATTCCCTAATTTGTAATGATATGATTAACTCGCCAAGAACAGAATCGGTCACGTCAGAATCGTTGCAAATTCTTACCAAAGGGCTGCCAGTTTTGTAGTGGTGCCCCGAGTGCTTTGCAGCCACTTTACCCCTCCAGTGTTGGAAACTAAGAGGAAAATTCAGAGGGCAACGGTTCAGTTATTTAATACCACTCTTAATTAGCAAATAGGTGAGGAAAGTGTGTCTGGCATGTAAGAAACAATGTCTAGGTTTGAAGGAGAAAGATGATGGGCGCGTTTGCTGAAGGATGCCCAGCTGGCTCGGGGCCGGTGCTCGAGAGGAGCCAGGGAGCTGAGAACCCCTGGGGCAGCTTTCTGTGTCACAGCCTTTGAGAAATGAAAACAAATGAGAAAAATGAGGCGTTCAAGTACTAGAAACATTGGTTTTGGAGAAATGACCCTTGTAAAGAACTAACAGAACCTGTAGTTTTTAGCTTTGGTCAAATTTATGGCTGCAATCCCATAAACCATTTAGAAATGGCCAGTAGTTCTAAGCGTGGGTTTTTTATAGATAAGGCAGAGCAGCGGGTGCATCACTAAATACAAGCTGAATTACAGCTGCTGGCAGTTGCAGAGAGAGAAGCAGAACTGGTTGATAGGTGACACGGCACCGAGACCCCAATGCGGTTCGGGGTCAGCAGCAGCCCGTCGGTGGGCGGGTTCGCATCCCCTTGCTGAAGGAACGCGTCTTGAGTTTCGTTGTGCCAAGGGACTGAGGTTCAGGAAATGACACGAGAGCTATTTATTAGCCAGGAAAAAGCAGCGTCCAGTGATGCCCCATTATTCATTCAGCATTATCGATTTCACTTAAGGCCACGGCGACGTGTTTCATGAGTAGCACTGGCGTCTTTCCATATATGAGAGGCTGACTTTGCCAAGAAATTTGTTATTTAAAAAAAAACCACCTTGCATCAACCAGCCAAAATACCCAAAGCGTTGTGGGAGATGTGAAACAGAAGCCCTGCGTTTATTTTGAGATGAACACAGCAGCACGGGAGCTACCACTACTCACTTGGGGACTGACAGATTCAGCAAAACCAATATTTAAAACAGATCTCCAGCACTTCTAAAATTGTGAGTCTGTCTGACACGTCTGTCTTTAGGTACCGATAGACTTTTTTTATGTGCAGCACCCTTGATTCACTCTGAAAAGGTTCAGTGTAAACGGATTAAGGGTTTTACTTTAAGAGTAAGCCCCGTCCATAGCAAGTGATCCACCACTTCTGGACAACTTCGCCTGCCCCAGAGGGACTCTCCTGCATTTTGAGTGTAAATAAAAACCATTTTAAAATCAAAGACATCTACTCTGTAGTTAGTAGAATTTCTAAAACCATGGTTAATCTCAAAAAGCTCTTCTATTTGATATTTAATAGAGCTGAGTTAATAATTCGTAATTTAATGTATCTGATTAATTTTGCGTCTTTTTCTCGGAATGTCTTCAAAGCGCTTAACAATTATCTCAAATGTTCTTATTCAAAATGACTCCGTGACCTCTCTTTCTAGATCACTTATTCTTGATTCAATTTTTTCATAGCAGTGCACAGTTCCTGTTGGTTATCGTTCATTATTTCTCTTTTCTAATTGAGTAATCGCAAATCCAGTTCAAAACAAAACAATGACCCTGTGGCAGGAGCGTGTTTAAAATTCCTTACTGGAAAGTGTAGTTTTAAAATGCACATTCAGTGACCTGAAAACACGAAGACAGAGATTGCGCATGATGTATAGAGAATAAACTCACAAGGGAAGAGACAACAGAATCACAGAATGTTTGGGGTTAGAAGGGATCTCAAAAGATCATCTAGTCCAACCCCCCTGCCAGAGCAGGATCACCTACAGTAGGTCATATACACTTTTTTTTTAATCTTAACAAAAAACTGTAAAAATTTTTAGGCATTCCTTCACACAATATTATGGCACATCTAATTTTAATCTTTGTTTAATTGATTTTAATGCTCTGAAGAACATTTGTAGCAAATGTTAAGTATCACTTCCCTCAAGATGTCCATAACTGGCTCGGCAGCAGAGGTGACGTCTGTACCTGTCCTGGAGAACTCTGTGCATGGAAGAAAATGCAGAAAAGGGTCAGATACCTCTTCTTGTGAAGCCAAAAGCTTTCCCCAGGCTGTGAGCAGATACCAGCACGTGGTGCCTCACGTCACCTTCTCGCCAGCGCGCAGGAGGTGACAGAGGTGGCCCCAGCTCAAGCTGGGTTTCAGTCCTTTGCCTGGTGGTCTCTGCTCAGGTTGGAAGCAAAATCTACCATCCGTGGATGCAAAAGGAAGTGACAGCCCAGTTCAGGAGGGTTGCCCAGTTATTCCAGTCCCCTGAATGGTTTTGGTTTTCCTCTGTCAGGGCCCACAGACGTTCAAATCTGTAGAATATTGTGCACTGTGAATCTTCAGGTCTTGCCTGACTCTTCTAGAACTACAGATTACATTGCTTGTAACATACTGCAACTGGTTCTGTTGTTCCTACTTCCATTTCTTGGGTGAATTCAATATTTTCCTTAAATTGACTTTTGCGCTTCTTTACCTTTCTCTAGCATTTTCATTCCAAGGCCATTTTTTTACCCAAAGCCTTCTGCATCTTTTGTCATTCACTCTTTTCTCCCTGATGTCCCTGCTGCCAGGTTCAGGGACAGCCCTCTGCCACCATCCAAGCCCTGATGATGCTTTCGGACAAACCTGTAGAGCTCTTCAGTGCATCTCTGGCCCGCGAATTGTCAAATCATAGAATGGTTTGGAAGGGAGCTTTACAGGCCATCTGGTCCAAGGCCCTGCAGGGAGCAGGGACAGCTTTCCCTGGCTCAGGTCGCCCCATCCAGCCTGACCTTGGATGGCGCCAGGGATGGAGCCTCCACCACCTCTCTGGGCAACCTGTGCCAGGGTCTCACTACTCTCACCTTAAACAATTCTTCCTCATTCCTAGACTGACTCTACCTTCTTTTAGTTTAAAGCTATTACCCCTTGTCCTATTGCAACAGGTGCTGCGGAAAAAATCTGTGTCCCCTCCTCCGTTTTTTTTCAGGGAAAATTTAGTGTCAAACTCTGCTCATTCTGAAATCTGAGCCCAATTCAGGGACCGTTCAAATACTTCAATGTCTCACTCCGTTTTCTGTCAACTCTCTTAAGTGGACTGAAAACCTGCGAGGAATTGGGTTGCCAAGAACATTAATTTTTCCGGAGGGATTTAACCTCTGCTGCACGTGGTTGGGATGAGGGATGGCACAAACAGGGACTTGTCACTGGAGCAGAGTGGCTTCTTGTGCTGTCTTTGTTCAAGGTCAGAGGGAAATGAGTTACTTCAAAGTGCAGGACAGAGTTCAGGAGCTGTAATTTTCAGGGCAGAACACCTTCCCTTGGAAACAAGGTACCTCTGGCTGAGGAGGACCCAGCGTTCTTTTAAGAAAAACAAGTGATGAAATCGTGTTGGCCTGGGAATTGGCAGTGCTTTGTTACCCGAGTGATGAGCTAACCACACAAACTGTATAGAAGTAATTAACCTAGGCTAGCAGATGCACTGAAATGTGCAATGCCCTTGATATCAAGAATTTGATTTACACAAGATATTGCTAAGTGCATATGTTCGTTAAAATAAAGTTCAGGAGAAGGACAGTGGAATTAGACCAGGGCTGAGCTGGTCGATGGTGCATGCATCCCATTATAGGCAGATTTTTCCTTTTATTTCAGGGTGCTATTTACGTTACAATTTAAAACCAAAAATAGTCAAATATATGGGCCCTAATGTGATGAGTTTCATTAAAACTAAGGATTTTATTTGGCTGTTATCTTTCTTCTGCTCTTACTAGCAGTCTGTGGTGGTCATCTGTGGTGGCCATGCTAGCACAGCAATGCACTCTGTTAATGGATTTTCCACAAATTAACTCTCTCCACTAAGACAGTATCAATAAACACGAGCAATTATTTTATGTGGACTAGAAAGAAAAGAGAGCATGATAACTTTCTTGGCTTTATTTTGTGGAATTAAATGTACTTTTGGCCTTTTTTTTATTAGAGGTTCTACTAAATGATTGCAATAAAGTAATGGGGACTAGCATGAGTTGCTAGATGCAGCTCATAATGCCTTGGTTTAGGCTATTGACTTACCCTAATGTATTTCCAGATGGCCGTGAATTTTATTGCATTAGATCTATTGATAGCTTTAGGTGACTTTTTTTTTCCTGGTTATTCATAGTCACATTTAAATAACCTTTTTCTAAAAGAAGCCTTTTTTTCCAGCTGAAGCAAGTAAAAGGCATCAGCATCAAATCTGATAAATGGATACCCCATGGTTAAGAAAATTATGTAGGCTTAATACCTAAGGCCAGGGAGATGCAATCTCAGCAAAAGAATCAACAAGGAGCAGGATTATCATTCAAGGAAAAAGGAGTATTAGCATTTTCCTTGGGGCTCTAACAGGAGGGAATTGTTTTCAGCATTTTCCTGTATTTACAGAAGTTTAAAACCCCATGCTGGGTAACTTCTAGTGTAGGTTTTAGGAAGATGTTTGCTTAAACGAATACAGGTCAAACTTTGCTAGTCCTGGTGGCTTTAACAGAAAATTTGGATACTCGCAGGGCCGTGGTTTCGGGTAGTACTTTCAGTATTTCGCAGCTCCTTCTCCAAGGCCCGCTAGCAGTGCGTTGGCCGCGTCACCGGGGTACATTGCCAAGTAGAAAATCAGAAATTATTTGTGACTCTTTTTGCCATTGCATTTACCCGACCTTCCAAAAGGGCCGTGGTTTCAGACCTGATAGTTCTTCTGTGCCAGGTCTAGGGAATTGCAAAAAGTTGAGGAAACGATAAAGGGTTGAATATATTTGAGATGTCCCAGCAACAGTGTGACAGGGCCTTGGGTGGCCTCGCTGGGGACAGGCCACCCGCTGAGGATGCTTTGCCCAAGGGCTGCAGGCAAGGAGGGGGACACTTAAAATTTGCTTTTTCGAAAGAACTCTCGTGAGGTTGAGCGGGAGAAACGGCGCCGTCGGCTGCGCCGAGGCTGTCTGCTCTGCCTTTCCCGAACCAGAAATGGAACAGCAGGTACACACGGAGTTTTGGAGATTAAACCACAAATCAATACGTGTGGGAATGTAAATATGCCACCTCCTTGCTCTGCTTGATTTTAAGGGATGTAAGAAACCCAGTGAGGGATCATAAACCTATTTTTGCATAAAACCCTACCGTAGTAATCTCACGTGTAATTGGATCATCCATTGAAGGACTTTTTTTTGGTATTATTTGTATTTATCTTAGGCAGTCTTCTATAGGAAATGCTGTTCTCAGAAGGCGATGTCGGTTAAAGCACAATAATGTTAAACAGAAAGTAAGTTTTCTGTGTTCACCTTGAAGGATTTTAGAAGTTACAAATTATAAAGCCAATAATAAGTTCCATTTAGAAGACTTTTGACAGGGGAAAGTGGAAAATGGGGATAGAATGTTTCCAAAGAAACTTATTCCAACTCATTTTTGTAAATGTGAGCAGAACGGAAGTCGTATGCGGGTATGGCAGTCAGAAACACCAACTTGTATACAACAAAACCAGCACATTTTTTTTGACTGCTGTTTCTGAATGCCTGGCTTTAAATACTCAGCCTTAAAGATAACAAAGGACTTCTGAAGAGAATATGCTGAAAGAAATTCTAGCAGCCCACATAGCTCCCATCTGCTTTTGAGCAGAAGCACAGTCTGCATCAGACTTTAATTTAAACAATGAAAGATATTTCAGCGTGGGTGGTAAATGAATATATTTTGGTTCAGTTTAGGCTGAAGTTATTGGCTACTTTGGCATTGAGTATGAAACCTGTTATTTGGAAATGCGAAAAGTTTTGGCTTGCAAAAAGAAAACTTTGCTATGTTTTTTTTCCCCCCCTTTTCTAAAGAAATTGAGATTCCTTCCCACTCCTCACTCCCAGCAGAGACGGGGTAAGCGAGATAGAGAGAAGTACAGTAAACAGTACAGGTTTAAGAGACTTAAAGAAAATAATCCTGCTCTAAATTTCCTGATGCGCTTTGGAGGGGTGCCTGGCTTTTTGTTGCAAAGTTTTATCATTTGCAAGTGACTCAGCCCATCACCTTGGATATTGTTGTGGGCAAGGTCAAAAAGCATGGAGCGTGCAGGTAGTGTGTACCCGGCTGTCTGCGGGAAACAGCAGGGAATTCAATCTCTTGCGTGTGCACTTCGATGCACTAACCCAATGCTCCACGAAGCCATCGGAGCACGGAAAAGACTCGCTAATCTCTGCTGTACCGATTGCGGGTGTGCCAGGCTCCTATCGAAGGGGGAATTTGCCACTTGGTGAACTGAACTGTTCCTATTAGTTCATTTTCTTTTCTATTAATACAGCGCATTTTGACATTCGGAGACTTTGACATCAGGGAATGTATATTTAAGGAAACTCTCCAAGGAAGTTATTCTGGTAATCGTTGATGTTCTAGGGGAACCAAGGGTAATTCTAGCAAGCAAAACTAGTCTGAAATCTGTCAATCTCTTTTTGATGTAAATTATATTCTTGTGGTGTCTGTCCAAGTAGGGAAATAAAGACATGGACAGCTGGAAGCCTAGAGTCTGGAGATGCTTGAAATTCATGTTGTTTGAAAAAAAAAGTGCTTGATTTCACTGCATTAATAGAAAATGATTACTTCACAGAAACTTAAATGCAAGCGAATTTGGATTTTGGAGGGTAAGGAAATGAGGAAAGCCAAGGCACAGTGTTACGATCTAAAGTAGTCAGTAACTATTGATTTTTGGTTTTTTTGCTCGTTTGTAAACTAGCATGCTGGCTGTTTTCTTCTGCTCTTGACCTTCAGTACGAGTAGGGGTGTGAAATCTGTTCACCTGTGTGCCCTCTGACAGTTCAGCACACCCCCAAATGTTAGCAGCCACCAACAAGAGAGAGAACTAAAGTGACAGTGGCCAGTTCCATGTCCCTTCATCCAGCCATCGTCTCTCTTACATACTCGATTACTAAGACAATACTAAATATATTTGAGGCAATTTTTTTATACCTATTACTTAGAAGTAATGAGGCAGCCTACCTGCTTTATGTTATACAGTTTAGCAATGGTAAATTTGATATTTATGTTTGTAAAAAAAAGGATTTGTTTGTTATACTGATAAAATCTGTTTCCCTCCTCCTTGCACAGTTTTATATGTTCAGGGTTTTTTGTTTTCTTTATTCTATTTTTGTCCCCTCTGTAAGAATTACAGCTGATGAGGAGAGGGACTGACTTTCCCTTTTGTTGCTGAGCACACCTAGCTCATGACTGGAGTCCATAAATACTGTGAAAGGAGAAACAATAATTGAGCTATTCCAAATGTGCACGCAAACGTAAAGCTTCATTTCCCACCACCAATTACTCAACTAAGATGAAGACAGGGGCTTCTCTGTGGCTTTTGCTCATTGCCAGCACAGAGCATCACGCTCTGCCGCTGCGGGTCCACTGACCATGGTTTTTCAGAACTAAGACAAAACAAACTACTTAATCCTTAAGTGTTCCTTTAATGGTATTCTTTTACCCCTGGCTCTGAGATACTTAACTGTTTTTAGGAAAAAAATTGGACTACATAACACTGGCTTTTGTGTAACCCAATTGGACCTGCAGACGTCTCAATGAGCTGGAGCACGTTCAATGGCTCAACCCTCACCTGTCTCTAATACTGTCATTCAGTCTTAATCAGCTGCTGTTAAAGTGCTCTTCTGCCTGTGAATTGATCCTCAGTCTGAAGAATAATTCTCTTAAAAAGAATTTCAGTGCAAAACAGTAAATTCTGTGAGCTAAACTGTCACATAGATCACAGAACTTACATCGACTTCTGTGCTAATTATGTTGCATTTGACTCACCCAAAAAATTGTACTCAATTCTTACGTTACTTCCTCTTTCAAAAATTAGGGAAGGCTTTTTATGTTGCTTCTCTAGGTTTATACAGCAAATTTGCTTTTCTGTGGTAGGCTTTTTCTTATTGCCCCTCATCGGCCTGTTTACATCCAGAGACGTCATGCTCAGCATTAGTAATTGCAGCCTTTTCATCATGATTTAAATAACCATCACCTTTTTGCCCTCTCTAAAGCTTCATCTCTATATGTGCTTTGTATCGACCTTAGTGATTACAATGTGACAATCGCAGTGCAATAATTGTGTTTTTCTTTAAGTGGTGTCTCTTTATTTACAGAAACTTGCTTAAATTAGAACTTTGTACCTCTCTCCGAACTTCTCCGTGGTGATCTGCAGAGACCTTTGGCATCATGGTTCATGGGTTTTGTGATCTCAAGATTAAATTGAATCTCAAAAGATTCAAATCTCTATTTCCATTTTTTTTCTCCTCTGTGGACCTTGTTGAGGTTTCCTACGGTGGTTGCAGGTGCTACTGCTGTATTTCTAAGCTAATCAAATTATCTTCAGACTAGTCCTAAAATTCCTCGAGTACTTCAGCATATGAAAAAAACAGCAAATAAAACCACTCCAATCCCATTTATTTAAGAATTTGGGGCACTTGGGATATGAAGGTATGCCTTTCTCTTCGCTGGTGTTGGACAATTTGGCAGGCAGCAAAGCTCTCTGGGTAGATTTTTAGATGCCGTTTGTTGGCAGAAGTTACAGCTTTAATTAAAACTACTGAAATTGAAAAAAGGAAGAAAGAAAGAAATAAAAAACTCTGTAGACTTCCCTTACTCTTCTTTAGGTTTTAAAACGGTTCAGGAGAAGTGCAGGTTGAGTGTGAGGGTTCAGTTTGCTGAAGGCAGTGTTGGACACCTTCAAACTCGCGAGCAATCTTTTTAAGTCATTTTTAGTCCTTCTGTTAAAACCAAGGGCAAGAGTTCGGAGGTGTAGGAGCTGTTTTGCAAAGAATGTTCTTCTGCTAATAAGCAGGTGTCTGTCCTTTATGGTCCCTCTGCAAGCTGGTTCCCATCCCAAGACATTGCTTGGTTTCACTCATGTAATTTTCTGCGGGCTTTTGGTGTGCTGTGTTCTTAGACCAGGATTTTGGTTCTTTTGTGGTAAGAACTTTAATGGGTCAGAATAAGAGCTGAGGTGGTGTTCTTGCCACCTGTGTCCACTCTTTTTTTTAACATTAAAACCCTCCTTTCATGGAGGGTTCCCGTGCCTGACCTACCATGGAGAGAGCTGGACTGCTTCAGTCAGAAGAAGCTGTTGGCTCGTAAGATGTTTGGCTTTATGGGAGTTAATTTTCAATGACAGAATTCAGTACTTCTGTGTCCACAGGAAATCCTTCAGGTGCTTGGTGAAATCTTGCAGGGAAGCTGCACCAGCACTGCCTGCACGTGTCCTGCAGCCTCGGGCAGGAGACGTGGCCGTATCTCCCCATCGTGCATCAGCCCTTTGTTTCCAAGATTACTTTTTAATCTGATAGCCAGTATTTTCTGGGTGGACTCTCTTCCATCAAACCATAATTTATGTACTTTACATTGGGTACGCTGGTAATATCACACTTTGCTTCCTATTGATGACGCTATCAATTCCGTCTAGGTATATTGAATCATTGCAAATTTTCTCCATCAGAGCCATAAACTAACGGCTTTATTTTCTTAATGTAATGGATCATAAGCAGGAAATCAGCCATAATCTATTTACATGAGGTAATCTATTCAGTGCTCTTATTTTTTTTTTTGTTTGTTTGTTTTATTTCACATTTTAGATAAACCAGTAGTAGCTGATGATAGAACTGGAATTGCTGTCCTGAGACTGTCAGTCATGTTCAGCTCCATTGCCTGAAACATCTTCATTAATTACATTTAAATCTTTGAATTCTTCTTTAAGATTTACAACACTGCACTACCTGCAGTAAGAAAGGGACTGGGTGACGTATCGCACTTAGTCCTCTGACGAGCGCTGTGTAGCCCCAGGGTTGCGTTTCGGTGGGAGAAGCTTTGGTCCCTCAGTTTATGCCAGGTTTGACCATGGTGTCCAGAATCCCTAGACCTCAGGGATGACTGGAGGGGAAGCTCCAGCCTCCCCTTGTGCTAAGAGCCTCCCTGTGTGTGTCTGAACCCTTGGTCCAGGGTCACCACCAAGGCAGGCAGGTGACAGGTGACACAGTCCAACTTTCGCCTTCAAATAATCTGGGGTTTTTTTTGGTGTTGTCTGACATGCAATAAAAAATGACATAAATGATTTGCAGTGTAACATTAGGGGGCCGGTTAGCTCAGTGGTTTGAGCGCGGTGCTGGCAACAATGACCAACACCGAGGTCGCGGGTTCGATTCCCGCTCGGTCCCCATGTGTTGCCTGGTCTAGTCGAGAGGTGACGTCCCTGCCCATGACAGGGAGGTTGGACTAGATGATCTCTAAGGTCCCTTCCAGCCCAGGCCATTCTGTGATTCTTTGATTAGTATGTGTTAAGTGGGGTGAATGTAGCATCGGTTGTGCCTGCTTTTGTAACTAATTGCTGCATTAACAGACCTGGTGATTATGGAAACTTAAGGAGCATGGACAGGAAAAGATCTAGAGAAGGAAGGTTTTCTGAAGCTTTCTCAGCCTCTGCAAGGGGTTAATTCTCATGGTCTTTTGCATAACCATAGATTCTTCTTCATTTTTAGCTACTCACTAACATTTGTATTAAAAATCTGCAGAGACTGGTGATTTTTTTCCAAGTCTCTGAGCTGTCATTTAACAACCTGCAAAGTGGAAGATGAGCTCTGGTGGGGCTGGGAAGTGGGTGGTGTCTAAAGGCAAGTGTATTTGGAAAAAAAAAGCTGTGAAAATTCACAGCAAAAGCAGCCTGGCTATACCTGGGAAATGCTACATCTATGCTTTCTACTTGTATAGACAAACTGCTGATCCTGGGAGGGCAAAGGGTTCTCAAATCCAGAGTCAAGAGGCTTAGGGCTGGGTCTGAGAACTGAACGATTCAAAGGAAGCCAGTTAAGATCGACCTAAGCCTACAATGCAACCGTGCCTTCTTTTCATCTCCACATAATGCTTCTAGCACCTGTATGTAGCCTGGCTTTCTGTCATCAGGCTTAAAGCACCAGTGCTTCCATAGAAAATCAGCTTTAAGGTGAAGAAGAGAATTTTTTCAGCTTCGCCGCAGACAGTTGTAGGCAAAGTGAACGAGGCTCAACATATTTTATGTATCATTGGCTGTAAACAAAATGTCCAGGCTAGGACAATTGAAAAATAGCTATATCGCATTTTATATCAAAAAGCGCTTCTAAGAAATGTCTCTAAGTGGTACAGGGAGTGATTTCATGCTTTATTGTCCCTCAATCTGTTCAGTTTACAGGGAAAAGGTATTTTTCATTCTCCTAGCTGCTAGCTTTGCCAACGCTACGTGAGCTCTGAAACTCAAGCTGTGATGATCTTTCTGGCTTCTATGTTGCCATCGGTAATAAAGAATCCGCAGGACAAATTCTTCTCTTGGTTACACCCGCAAAAACCCGTGATCTTCCAGGATTTTGTAGGCAAAACTGAGCAGGGAGTAGCAGGCCCTTTGAAAATCAAAAGGACAAGAGCCATCAGAGAAAAGCTACGAGCTGGAAAAGCATCCATTAGACTTGTACAAAGAGGAGTAGAACCAAGTGAAAGGTGAGAAGATAATTAAGAAAACATGACAGTGGAGAAGTTTTCTGAGAGTGAGATTTACAGAACCGTAGGATGTTATCTCGAGCAGGTGGGTGGTGACAGGACAGTTGCTTGGATATTTTCAGTGAAAAGGTGGAAAGAAGATACGATTCATCATGGCTAGAGGTAATTCAGGCATTCGGGGAACAGCAATTTGAAAAACGAGCATAGATTTATTGTATTTTAAAGTCTACTAGGACTTTTTAAAAGCAGGACGACTCTTTGTTGCCTTTTCTTTGGTGTGTTCTCCCCAGAACACGATATTCCAACATTCTCATGACCCATCAGGGTGATAAGAAATGCTAAGCTCATTATTTCCATCTATCGCATTCCAATCCTTCAACATAATTTACCGAATGTGCCTTCTCCAGCTCCAATTTCTGCAGTTTTGCATAAAGTAGATGCCCTTAGGACATCAGCAGGAGAATTAAATGACACCCAAGTGTCATTCAAATTCAGGAGCTGCCCACACTGGCCAAGGTGGCATCATTACGGAGGCTGAAACCAGTGAAGTCTAAAGCAGGTCTACGATCATTACTTTAATATTCTAGTGAGCAGTATTTTCTGGTAGATGCTTTAGCTAGCACAAACTTATAAAGCTGTACCTCTCTGAGGGAACTTGAAATACCTTTTTGTAAAATTAAAATTGGAATTAAGCTTTGTAAAATTTTGGAGTTGAATCTAGTGGATGAATCAATTTTTCAGAAGTAGAAACAAAGTCACCCGGAGATCTAACCTCTCGAAAAGATTAGATTACTTTGGGACCCAAACCTACCATGTCCTTTATTATCTTCCTGAGAAACATGTCCTATAATGAAATAAATAGAGGAACGTTAGAGCAAAAATACTGCAAAAAGTGCTATGACAGTTGCAAGTGGAAGATTGTACAAATGGACTCATTCCGAGCCACACAGTCATCTCTGTAATGCTGTCAGGGATTGTGCAATTCAACCAGTTGTTCCTTAAATAAAAACACCACTTTGAAGTTTGAAAAACCAGGCATTTCTGACGTCCCCATTTCTGCTTTGGACAGTCTCGTCCCTCCTGGCCCCATCTTCTGCATCTGCAATTCCCCACTTTGCTGTCCTGCAGCTCATTGCTTGGGTTTGAGGGCATCGCTTTGAAATACTTCTTATTTGGTGTGTAAACCTTTTACATACTTTTTTTTTTTCCATAGTCTGTCTTCCCCTCACATGGCTCCTGCCTGTTGTGTGGAGGCTTTCACTGCCTTCAGACACTTTTCTGAGGATTAAGAGCAGTAGATGAACTTACCTACAGGCGACTGTTGACCTGCTGATCCAGTGTATTGCTTTTGTGCAGCCATTTATCACAGTGGGAGGAGGGGGGAAAAAAAAGCTCATATAAAAATATATAAAATACCTTATGCAGTTGGTAACGTTTTCATCTGCTCCGAACACGTTCCTTCATTACAAGTCTTGGTATGACAACACAAATCAATGCCCTGATTAGGTTCGTTTCTTTATGTGTCTCCATTGTGATCAATGCCAAACTCGAATGGATCCTGGGAAAATGTTTGTAAATTGTGATAATGAGCTTTTTTTTTTTAACTGCCTAAGAAATAAAAATGTTTAAAGCGATCCATTGTCACGCAGTCGAGTGGAGACACACACACATCAGGCTCTCGTGCCTGGGAAACTGATGCTTCCCACTGCTTTGGTGCCAAGTTTCTGCTCTGAGTGACTAAAGGCTGATGAGCAGGAAGCCCAGCAATACATTTTATGAGCAGAATGGTATTTGGAAAGTGCTACCCTTTAGTTACCAGAGAGGAAAAACTCACAAATGAGAAGTGCAGAGCAGCACGAGGCATTTTTGCACAGTTACTTCTCCATGGGTAAAAAGGAAGACTCGTATTTTCACGTCGGCCAACCTGACTTATTTCACAAGCTTGGAATCTCTCTGATAACTTTTGGGGATGGGAGGTTCATGAATTGTCACGAGTTCTAGGACAGAGTTACTTGGGTCACAAAGGCTGCACCTGCTTCCTGAGCCCAACTGTTAATCAAAACCCTTTGCCATCTAGGAAAATTTGCAGGCACAAATATTCCACTGGTTTTTCTTTCCCACATCTAACCACGGCCATGGCTGCTTTTCAGGAACCTTTCCTACCAGATGAGATGAGCAAGCTCTCCAGAAGACAGATGAGACACTACAAGATGCAGTGACAGTGTCTCTGCCGGGATTCACGTCTGCATGACGTACAGGGCTGAGAAGAATAGAGGAGGCAGTTTTTGTCGGGAGCGCAGAGGAATTTCTCCCAAGCAAAGCCTAGCTCTAGAGGTAGGAGAGATTAGGTCTTGCTTTTGAAAATGATGTAATCTCCTTTTATCTTGCTTTGATCCCTAAAAAATGAACCCAAACTACAGAGGGACAGCTCATGGCACGCAGTTTTGGAGGCCTCCTCGGCTCAGCGGACTTTTTCAGTTTCATCTTGCCTCTCCTCACCTGTGTACTTTGCCAATCAAAAGACCCAAAGCAATTAAACTGTCTATAATTATCCATGATACCACGTTGGCTTTCTGGGCATTAGCCAAACAGCACATTTAACAATCGCTTACACTTCACGTACCGTAATCGGCAATTATCTAAAATGCATGGTCTTAACAATTAGCGATTCAAGGCTTGAAAAAGTGAGCAAAAGTAAATCCGTAGCAGAGGGACTTCCCTTTCATCCACAATTACGGCGTGTGTGGGAGGTAGCATAAATCCTAACTTTGATATTAGTGCATTAACATCAGCTTCAGTTGACGTGGCTTTTAGGAATGATGGAAACAACCAACTGTCACAATAGTATATAAATTGAGTGTGGGCACCAGCTCTGGTAATAGATAGTTTGGAATTCATAGATATAAAGGCACAATAAATAATATAAAAAGGGACAAACCATTCATCTTAGCATTGCCATGTTGAGGCTTGCTGACTTGTGTTAGCTTTTCTTTGGCACACAGCTTTGTCTTTTTACAAATTATTTTTCTGTTACGAAATGAAACATTTGCAGATTGAAAAAAAAACCAACTCCACACTTTTTTGTTTTGGTGGAATGATGAACCAGTTATCCTAACAGTTCAATATTTTCTGATAATCTTAGAAATGTTCTTTGTTCAAGTCTTAATGGAAGAAAAATACGCACAGCATTAAAAGAATGAGCTTTGCCAAGCATCACTATTCTGTCTTTGATGGCTGTGATCCTTTTGGGAAGTCGTCAAAGATATAAGAGGGAATAAATCTACCCTTTCATGACCGTCATCTTTATATAGTCTAAAATAACACATAGGGTAATTTTCCTTCTTTTTCTCAACATAAGTGATTTTTTGTGAATGTTCCAGTATGATTTTTTTTTTACTCGTGCAGTACATACTTTGAGTTGATAGCTCTCATCCTTTATAGGAGAACTTGCTGAAGCTGAGTATTTAAAGTTATTCTCGACTTCTCTTATTTACTGAAAATGACTTAGCTGAATCATAAAAGAATAAGGATTGTAGTATGAATGTCTTCCTGTATACATTTCTCCTAGCAAGTAATCCCTTAGGTGTATACAACAACAACATCAAAAAGCATCCTGGAAAGGAATCTGGTGTTTGAATCATGTTCTTTATTCAGCCTCCTTGCCCCCACCAAGCTGAAGTGATACATGGTAGGTGATAACATCAAGGGAGCAAATGCTGGTTTATCATAGTATTGTCCAAACCACTTTTGTCTCTTTTTGCTTTTTAAATCTTATTTTAAATCTAATATTGCCATAAAAAAAAAGATAGTGTTGGTCTGTGTCCCGTAACCACCTTGTGCTCTTTTTTGCGTGGCCTACAACTTCATCTTTTACAGGACGGACCAGGAAGCAGTGAGCCATCTCCTCTAACAGGCAATACAGTAATTCCCTAGCGCGAGATATAGGAAAAAACATGAGGGAGAATAAATTTTACGAATAAAAAAATAAATCAAAATTTTCTAGGGATTTTCTGCACAGATCTTGATGTTGTACAGCGATGCTTTAGGCATGCAGAGAAGTGGGAACGGCAGCGGTGTGCTGTGCTGCCTGGGCTCTGCAGCACTCATGGCTTGGAGCTGTCTTGGGCATCCCTGGGTTGCAGAACAGGTATAATCCCTCCCAGTGTAGCACTTATTCTGGTTAGAAGCTGGTAAGAGGTTGTGGATAGTGGGCAGGATGGTTTGTTGCAAGGGGCGTAAGGGGGAGATCTCTTCTGTCATTTCTGGGGTCCCCAGGTGGCTCTGACAGTGTGGGGGGTGTTGAGTTCTGTCCTTCCAGCCTTCTCCCCTCATTTTGGTTGAGGGGGCTTAGCTTGTGTCCAAGGGGTAAAGCAGCTTGTCGTCGCTGAACTTTCTTATTTTCTCTCCAAACACTGCCCTGGATCTTTTGTGCAAAATGGTTTTCCGTGAGCCCAGATTGGCAGCGCATGTGGGACGTTACGCCGTTTAAAAAAGATTGAGCAACAGAACCCCAGACCCGGGCACTTGATGTGGTTTATTAACAATTGCGTCGTTTTTCTTCTGGGTCTGGATTCCTCAGTTACCAGCAGGTAACTGTACAGCAGGATAGGCTCCTTCACACAAATTGCAAGGCAAAGCTAATTTACTCCCAACGGGAGAATCTGTCCTTAGAGGCACAAAACTTTGGGAAACACGAAACAAAAACTCCACTTTTAGAGGGAGAGGTCCACCTTTAGGAAAGACATTACCTTTGCAGCCCCTGGGGGAGTTGTCCACACTTCTGCTGGGCTTGGGTTAAAATCAGTAACTCTTTTTCTTCTATTCCATCTCCCTGAGCGTTTGGAAACATCCACTGCTTTATGCCGCCTTCCAAAGCAAGGAATTTAAAACGTTGTTAGCTGAGATTGCTGTGGTTTGTTTATCGGGCTTCAGCACTTTCTTTTGAATCACTTAATGTAGTTGTTTGGGGTTTTTTTTTCTTCCTCTGATAGTGTTCTCTTACACAGGATCCATCAGTTCCTGTTTTGTTCCTCTGTCTTCCGTGTGTGGAATGATTTAATACTGAATGCGTGCTTTCTCTCCAGTAATGTGGTGTTTGTTGCAATGAACTCTACTTTAAAGAAATCATCGAGATATCACACAATTTAAAGTCGCAAGTCTTCCTTTCTGTCTCCAAGGGAATACATCCTGACAGGGATAAACAGAACCAGAAGGAATTGTGTTTCCTAATTACCACCACCATTCAGAAACAGATATGAGTCACAGGGCACCACAGTGAATCCAGCCCAAAGAACAATAAAAAAATGAATCTATATAATTGCTAAGGAAATGAAGACTGAAGCGAACTTAAAGGCAATTAAAGTCTTTACTTCCATTTTATTACTGAATAAATACTTCAGGATATTTTCATTTGCTTCACTTTTTGTTTGCTCATGGGGTCTGCTTGTTAATATGACTGGGATGTACGAGAGCTCCTTAATTAACCTGTTTTTGTGGGCATCTCACAGTTTCTATGAAATATGTATGCTGACAGCTATGTAACAATAGTAAAAACAGAAATGACAGATTTGTAAGCATGGGTCAATTAAAAAATATTCAAGAAAAGCGGTTTTTGAATTATTGGGCCAGGCTTGTCTGCGAATTGGAATTCAGCTCAGTTAATTGAATTCACTGGATCTATGGCAATTTACATAAAGTTATAATACGAGCTTGGTTATCTTCTCAAAAGCTGCGGTTTCAGAATATTAAAAATGGAATAATATAATTTTTATTTTATAATAAGTGGATGCAGAAATATCTAATTGAAAGGGAAACAAATTTGAAACCCATATTCTAGTCTCAGTTACAAATAATGTGGCATGCAATAATCCCAGGCAACATATTGCGAGTACCGTACGGATTGTGCGGAAGCTAGACCTTGGCCCATTTTTCTACTGCTTTTGACGAGCTTAGTCCCAGCCCTTTCCTGTATCTCAAGTGAATGGCTTTGATTTACTCCCGTATGTATTGCATAAAGTAAATATTGCTTTTGCTGAAGCCCTCAAAGCGGTTTCCTCAAAACACCGATGTTCCCCGCTTCCACCAGGAACCGGGAGAGGTCGTGCCGAGTCTGGGATGGGTGTCCTTGGGGACGAGAGGGCTGCAGGTGTCCTCCAGACCCTGCCTTCAGCAGATCTGCTGCCTGACGTTCCTCTAAGTGTCTCTCCCCAGCCGTTGGCGGTACATGTTTATGTACACCCACAAGTGCATCAATTCAGTTACTGCCACAGCGATGCAGCGTTTTGCTCCTGGGGCCATGTCGAGAAGGCTGAAGTGCAGGCTTTGCTGGCTCGAAAGGCCCGTGGGGAAGGAAGCTGTTTACTTAAAAATAAATACGGCAATTAAATATTTGGTATGCTGACCCTACGAACTAGTGGGTTTGATGCTTAAATAAAACACGGGCAAAGCAACAAGCCTGCAGTATCTGTAGGAGGGAGCTAAATCTCTATAGCTGCCCTCGGTGCAATAAAAAAAAAAATCTAGAAAAAAGGTAACGATCTATTAAGGTGTTTTCTGAGAGGGAGAGCTCAAGAAGAGTCCCCTCCCCAAAGATTAAACCTGCAAAAAAAGTAAAGATTTACGCAGAGGGAAGTGAGAGGGTTCTTCCGTGGGTGCGGTTACGGGGGGCTGCAGGGGTTGGGGGCGGCTGCACACCCAGCATCCCCCTTAATTGCAGGGAATTCCTGCGATCATCTTTCCGCGGTGACAGAAGGAAACCGGCGAGCAAGCATACGCGTTGTTTTCCATTTTCTACCATGAGTTGTAATAGGTTCGGAGCTGAGGGAGCAGGATGGCTCTGCCCCTCGGGACCCCCGTGCCAAGCAGCCTCCCTGCCCGTCCCGGGGGAGGACCACCCAGCATCCCCCTTAATTGCAGGGAATTCCTGCGATCATCTTTCCGCGGTGACAGAAGGAAACCGGCGAGCAAGCATACGCGTTGTTTTCCATTTTCTACCATGAGTTGTAATAGGTTCGGAGCTGAGGGAGCAGGATGGCTCTGCCCCTCGGGACCCCCGTGCCAAGCAGCCTCCCTGCCCGTCCCGGGGGAGGACGTGGTGGTGGGGACGAGCTGGGGAGCGGAGT
>NW_009726510.1:49575-50352 GCF_000703405.1 Apaloderma vittatum | reverse complement strand
CCTCCCGGTGCTGAGGTACCGCTTTTCCTTCGTCTCTGGCCGGGGCCCTGCCAGCTGCTGTGGGTTTTCTGTGCCGCCGCTCGAATCAGGCTGGTGAAACGGGATCGTCTGCTCAGAGCTCAACTGTTCCTTTGGCTTTTCCTTTACAGGCACGTAATTGATTCAGTTCAGCTAATTAGCCGTCCTTTAGACCGAATGCTTTCTGCAAAAGTTAAAGATCCTGTCGCGTAGGCGAGCGCTGTGTCGTCTCGGAGCCGAGCGTCGATGTAACTCTTTAAGAGCGAGCGGGAGCAGTTCAGCCAGGTACATCAGGGACAAACGTAGGACAGATTATTTAGCATAAGTACAATTTTTCTTCTGTAGCGTTCTACGTTAGAACATAGAAACTACTTGTTAACAGAGCAGCTGTTCACCGGAGCCGAGAGGATGAGGGGCCAGGAAGGTGCAGTGTCCATCTTCTGCTACGCTTTAAAACTTGGGGGGTGGTTTGTGGTTTTGCTGATAGAATATATTACGTGTTTCTTTGAAATATTGAAAGGTGAGTTAAGGGAAAACAGATGCTTTGCCCAGGAAGACTCTTCACTTCAGTTTCATGGAGCATTATGAAAGCAGAAATTAGAGTTGCATGAAAATGGATGAAGCTTTTATTCTTTGCTTTTATTCTTACAAATGCTTTGAGGTGCCTGTGCTTCATAAAGTAAAGCACGGAATTTCCAGATATACTCTGAGCAACTTAAAGCTACTTACAAAGATGCGCTAAGCTAACTCTGCGCTTAG
>NW_009726510.1:12166-49535 GCF_000703405.1 Apaloderma vittatum | reverse complement strand
CCGTTCTCCTCCACGCACTTGATCCGTGCACTGAAGCTTACTTCAGCCTGCTGACCCCTGCCTGGCCAAGAGCACAAGTCGATACCTCTAATACCAACTTTACGTTTGGGTACTGCCGTGGTTTTTGCAAAGCAGTGCAATTTCTCAGTGGTGGTGACATTTAAGATGGATAACAGCACGTATCCAGGTGTATAGATTTGCGGGGGGAGCATTGTGCAGTGTTACTAAAAGTCACTCTGCAGTTCCAGATGCTTTCCAACGCGCTGGGTTATATGCTCTGTCTCTGGACTTTGTTTTCTTATGACTAAAGCTTTAGAACCATGTGGAATTGCTCTTATTTTCGGGGGGGAAGGAGGGGCAGAGGAGTTGCACAAGTTGCATGAAATTCCGTGGTGCAGAAGGCACAGACGAAGGAGCAGATAATTTTCCTCTTGAATAGGCAATGAGTCTCAAAGCAGAGAAGACCACAGGCAGTGAGGTCTGGAAGTGTCTCACTAGTTAAGAGAGGGTATTTTCTCGTTAGATTTGGCCGAGGAGGACAACACAGGAAGAAAAGAGCAGCAGTGTCTGGTTACCCATGTGCTACAGATATTCCTGGAGCCAAGGAGTCCGGGGAGGGAGGTAAAAGAAGGGAAATGTAACAAATAGCAAGCCGAGATGGTGAAATACCAATGCAGTATTAGGCGTGCAACACGAGGGAATTGGCATCCTTCCCTGCAAAGGTACACAGGGGCTTTGTTGGGAAGCTTTCTGCTATCAGGGAAAATCAGTGAGTCCGAATTAAGCATGTGCAATGAGTAATGTTTTAAGGTTTGTTGTTTTCAGCATTTCTGGCCTAAATGAAAGGAGAACGTGCCCTCGTTTCACAATAAAAGGCATCCCCCATGAGCCCCAGTGAAAGAGATGATATGAAGATTATGATGATAATTCATTTTCTTAGGAATGTTGTAATTTCAGCATTTCTATAATGATTATAAGCAGATGCAGGAAAGGATGGGGTACTGCTTCCGTGTGCATCCTATTAGCATAAATCAGTGTACTTAGAACATGTCAGGCTTTGGCAAATAAATGCATTTTTCTTTAAAAGCGCAAATAAATAAACAAACAAAACCCGAGGTCTTGCTTTTAAAGACCAAAGCTTCTACATCAAGAGGGTTTTTTTATCTTTGCTGAAACTTGACCCTATCATCAGACCTTCTTAGCACAATTAAGCAAAACTATACTGCTGCAGCGTCAATCCTCTATATAACGTTTTTATGCCTTTCACTTACCTTGCTTTTACTTTAAACAGAGAAACAGAGTTTTGATGCTAGAATGAGCTATGGGGTAATTTTCTCCGTTTATAGCTTGCATTAAAGAACAAAAATACTGAGTGCTAGTAGCCTTGTGCTGTTACTTGTGGAGGAAGGATTTGAAACGTGTTTGAAAACCTTGATAAATAAAGCCGTTGCAGTCTCCTTACAAAATGCAGTCGAGCTTTATCGAAAGCGAAAGCTGAATTATTGGAAAATGTTCCCCACGCTGCGAACGTGGTGGCTAACAACAGAACCACCGTGTACCCGTGCACCTGAGAGCCAAGGGTTTGGAAAGCAGGTGGAATGAAATGGGGGATGATCTGCTTTACCAAAGCAGGCTGTAAAAATTATTTAATGAAAGGTTTCTTTAAAGATCGCATGAAGTAATTCCTAGTATTCTCAAGCTCCTGAGGAGCACAACAGAAATCAGTATTTTCTGTATCCTTTAAATGCTTTATTGCACATAATTTGAATCCCTTTATTGCCGGGAGCGATGGATACCATTTCAGATGTTCTCTGCTTTAGTTTAGTTTTGGTAATGTCATTTCTGATTAAACTTATATGGTGTAGTATATTGAACCATGAAATAGTTAAATTTTTTATGAGCTCAGTGAAAATCCTATTGCTTTTGGGTTTCAAAGTATCAATAGCCTAGCTGAACAAATCAGACCTAATTAAGAGAAAGCATTGACGCAAGATCTGCCCTTTTTTACCACATTCTTTCCGTCTTAGAAACGTACATCTAATTTAAAGCAAAGTATACTTCCAGCTACCCAGGCTCCGTTACGCAGAGTATAGCGATGACAAGAATCTTTGATTTCTTTAAGCTGTTAATTCCTTGGCTGCAATTTTATGTATTGACTTCAGCAACATCATGCATTTGGCGTTGAACCAATGCATCTGAAGATTTTTGAGCGTTCAGCCCAATACTGCTTAGTTAATAGTTCCAGCGGTGCAGCAGACAGTTTTATTGCGTGGCGGGAGGCAAGCTATAAATCACAGGTAAGACCTGCCTGTATTTATCGCACAGAAAGCCTTTATTAGAAATCTGTTTTACTACAATTAAAAGGTAAATACTCTTAGGGAACCTGTAAAGGAGTTTTGCTTATAAAGCAAAGGGCTGTACCAGTATCCATCCGGTTTTGACTAAGGAAACCCAGTGATTTAGTGTTAGAGGAAAGCATCAGAAGGACACCAAAGAAATAAAGTATATCTCATGGCAAGATATAAAGTGCAGTGGTGTAGGTTTTAAAGGAGATGGCAGAATTTACAGAAGCTGACTATCCCAGACAAGTTGGCCAATGGACTAAAGACAACAAATTTAAGACTTGCCAGAAGGAAACCCTATATCAGGAGATAGAAATTCAAGTGCTCTGCAAAGCAAATGTAAATGAGGCAAGAGACGTCTAAGAGGACTGTGGTCAGATGAAACGCAGAGAAACAGCTTCATGCTGAGGAGAGAGGATGTGTTGTCTGTGGAAGAATATCAAGTGTAAGACCACGGGGAGGAATTTGGGAACAGCTGTCATATGCACTGGTAAGTTGCTGTATAAATGATTATGAACCTTGAATAGTTCATAGCGAGAAGAGATGTTTAAGAGGTAATTGCCTTCAGCTAGCTTTTGATGCCTAAACATGTTGAAAAAAAATCTTCATAAGCTGAAAAGTATGATAAAAAGCAGCAGCCCCCATCGTTCGGTAGGAAGTGGTAACACTCACCCCAGAGGTGTACTGGGATTTGGCTGATGAAAATGCAGGATCTTTGCCATTTTCTGTCAGCAAGTGAGAAGAAATACTGTACACAAAGTACATCCTCAAAGCGTGGTGCCTTCTCTGGATGAGTATGAGGGAGGTCTAGAGTCCCTGTGATGGACAAGGACATTTTTGTGCGCGGGTGATGACTGCACGGGTGTACAGGTAAATGCCTTTAGGGCAGAGACCTTGTGCTTTAATCTCTTTGCTGAAGCATCACAGCCTGCACAATCCAAGAGTCGCAGGCAGTCAGTAAAGTGGGTTTGGCTCCTTGGATGCAAGATTCATAGTTACTAATTAGCCTTAGTAATGATGAAACTTATTCCCTCTCAGCAGTTCTAGAAATTCAGATGGGTTGAAGTGTTTAGTTGTTTGTCTTAGCTCTGGATGTGTTTATTGAAAAAGGGAGCTGCAATGCCCAAGGGATGCTGGACAGGTGCCTTCTTTGCCCTATTCCCTGTGAGGAAAGCCACTCTGTTGTTGTTTATAAGCTTTTTTAAAAGGAAACATCTGGTCTGCCAAGGTTACAGAGTAGCACAAAACTCAAAACAAACACCATGTGTTATAGCTAAAATAATACTAGCAAGGAAAAAGCAAATTAATATTAAAAGTAATAGAACTATATAAGATGTGGAAAAATCATGCTGCATTTGTGAAAGCAGATGTTATAAAATTACTTTAGTCTCCTGCGTTTTTCACCTTTATAGATTATTGTGTGAATTACGTGATGAAAACTAAAGTGCTAAGCTAGATTTTCATTGGGAACATAGACTCGAGACTATCCGATACTGCCATCGCGTAAGTCATCCACACAACAGAATATGTGTCCTACCAGATAAAATCTACAGCTCCCTGAATTCTTTGCCGAAGTCAAACTAAGCAGCTGCAGTTAATAAAAAGCTATCGGTTGTCCCACAACTGTCTGGAAATGTTCAGTCAGGAGCAGAGAGAAAATGACATTGGAGAGAAGACAGGATAGTTGCTGGGTTATGCAAAATCAAGTGTCGCCCTGCACGATGCTGGAAGTATTTCAGGGGTTTCTCATTTGTGCAAGGTGTTGTGTTCAGGAAGAGCGCGGCACAAAACACAAGTCAAACCGAAAAGCATCCTGTGTTGAGCTACGCTAATTTTTTTTTTGGTATATTAAAGAAAAAAAAAGAGTTGAAATCACTGTGAACTGTGGAATTTGGGCAGTGTCGGTTTAAAAAACATACTGGAAGCGTAGTGTGGATATTGAAACATGCGGTTTCATCTTCTTAACTTGGCAAGTTCACACACAAAGCTGCTGTTCTCGGCTAAAGAGACAGGGACATGGCTTAATGAACTGTCTCGACACTTTCAGGACGCTGAGTTTGTTATAGCCCTTAAACCATCAAGTCCTACATTTGGTCGAGTCTTTCTCCAAATGAAGAATTGGCTGCTAGAGAGGTTATTTGATTTCTTTTTCAAAGCTGTACGTCAGAAAGAAATAATAGATTTGTGTTAAAGAGCAAAAGGCTCCACCTCGTGTTAGCTCTCTGTGCAAAGGCATTAGGCACAGCTCAGAGGTTTTACGCAGCCGAAGGTTCAGTTGATGGTACCAGTTTCAAACCCGACTTCTTTTTATACCTTCTCTGCTGGGTTCACCTCTCCCTCATTTTATAAATAATTCTGGAAGTATCTCTGTAACTTCTACAAGTGGGGCATGAGAAACCTAATCAGGTTAGATGGCTGGTGAACTTCCCGGTGTATATAAATTATGGATTTGAGGAGATTTGATGAAGTTGTGTATCTTTAGCTGTCTGTGTGTGCATGTACTCACCATCTGCTCTCAGGAGAGGGATGATAGAGGGTCATTAAACCATAATGGCATTTACTGGAGTGGAAGCATCAGAGACAGCCGAGTGACCACATCCCAGATTGAAGAAACAGGAAATAATTTAAATTCTCTTCAGAGGCTGGAAAGGGTAAACGCGGCATGAGGCAGCGGAGAATGCAGGGGTATGCTGCAGCTCTCAAACGCAGCCTGGGGAAGGAAAATAGCTGGGAGCCCACAGAAGTAAGGAAAACTGGGGTGACACTGCAAAAGTAATTTCTCCTTCGGGTCCTTCCACCTTCTTCTGAATGAGCAAGAAACACAGGTAGGCTGCTGTTCTCCACAGAGAGAAATCAATGGTTGGCTTATGAAAGTTGGGGGTTTAGCCTGCACTGTTTAAAATGAAAATGACTCTTTCTTAGTAGCTTAAAAACTCCTGATTATACTAAATATCTTTTTTCCTAGTATCAAATTGAGGTAGTGTTTTAAAGTTAAAGACCCATACCTGAGGGTTAACAAGGTTTTTGCATTTTCCAGACACACTAACAGTGATGCAGCTTTAAATGTCAATTGATTTAGGATATCTTTTAACCTCTAAGTCAATACTAGGGTTTAGTGTAATTCTTCCACAAGAAATCTCTAGGGTGATCTCTGTGCTTGATATTCGAGTACGGCTTATTTTCAGCCTATTATTCCCTTAAATGCTGCTCCTTTGCACGTATTGCCTGGACGTTGCATGTGCTGTTACGTGTAACCATAATCACAGTCCTTTTCATTACAAAATTGCACGTATTGCCTGGACGTTGCATGTGCTAAGTTATGTGTAACCATAATCACAGTCCTTTTCGTTACAAAAGGAAGTGTGTAAGATCACTACCTGAGCAGCAGCTCGGACTTCAGAAAATGTCTGTGAAGGCTTTTTCCTCTGCTTCTCCTGGCACTACAACCAAAAACCTGTCTTTCATACCCGCGTGTACCCAATTACAATGGTCTGGCCCCAGGCTGAGATTAGTGAGTATAGATGAGCATCGTGATAGACTTGCAATGCGCTGCTGTGTGTCCATCCCCTGAAAATCAAAATTCTCCAAATGGCTATGGACTGAATGCTTAACTACTGGGGTTTTATTAGCTGTAACCAATCTGAGTGATGCATGAAAAATCCCCCCTGCCCTGGGGATGGGTGAAAGCGTCGTGGTCAGATTCACATCGGAGTGGCTTGCAAGGTGGTCTCCAGCTCTGGGCAGGCTTGGGAGGAGAGCAAGAACCAAGAGAAGCCAGGAAAGAAAAAGTAGTTTAAGGAGTTTTTTGTTTCTCAGAGCAGGTGGTAGGGTGCAGTGAAACACATTGAAAAAGTGCAGTTGTGAAGGTTGTGTGAGGGATGTGTTGCAGAACTGTGGGAAGTTCTCCAGTAAATTGTCTTTTACATGTCAGTTTGGCCACTTCTGCCACACTCTGCTCACTAATCCATCACTTATACTGCTGCCTCCCATGTCCCAAGCCTGTGAACAGCTGGAAACATTTTTTTTATTATACTAGAGACAAAAAATTCTTTTCCTTCGAATATACCTGTCATATTTCTTTAAAATGAATCAACAGGTTGAAGAGTAAATAAACCAAGTGCCTTAGTTGGAGACTCAGAAGAGATATTTGGTCTTAAAATCCTGTCTGGTTTGAAGTATAATTTCTTACATGCCATCATGGCTAAAGATATAAATTTAATGAATTAAGTTTTTCATCAATTTGAGTTATGCACACCTGAGTATAGGGCTTTTCGTTTCCCAGGGCATCAAATTTAATGTGCTGGGTGTATTACAGCAGTTCAATACCATGTAAACATTATATATTAGCTCTTTTCGCTCTCCAAAGTTTTGTACAGTTTAGTTTAACAACTAAAATAGAGTCCGAGATTGAATTTGAGAGGTGCAGTAAGCAGATTTTGCTGCTGCTACTAGATTTTGTGGGCTGCCTGGGCGCTGCTGGGAGGACACATCTGATAGCCCTCAATAAAAGGCTTGTGTTTCTTTTGCAGCTTTGCCTACTGCATTGCTGCCAGGCACAACTCGGGGAAATACATTCATTTTTTTTCCCCACAGTATGACGACAGCACCTACTAGAAAGGGAAAGGAGTGAGTGGTTTTTCAGAGTTCTCCAAACGGAGGTATTTTCCGTGTTAGAAGTGAATGAAGGGCGATTCTTAAAACCAGACGACGGTGTACTTGGCTTGACCATCCAAAATGCTTTGGCGTGGCGTGGAGAACCTCAGATTCATGTGGATAACAGTCTCCTTGGTTTGAGTTGTTTTGAATTATCCTTTGCTTCTAATTCATTGATTGATTCGCCGGCCTTGAATGCGTTTAAAAGCCATCCTAGACGTGGTGCTCAGGGTCACGGTTTAGAAGTAAGCCTGGTAGAGTTAGATAATGGTTGGACTTGAAGATCTTAAAGATCTTTTCCAATTAAATGATTCTGTGATTTAGCATGCACCAGCTGAGGCTTTGTGCTAACATTCCCTGGTTTCCAGTGAAAGCCTCAGCAGCTGGACATCTCAGAGACAAGTCCTTGGCAGCAGGATCTGATTTGCTTTGGACTCTGCTCCAAGGATGTGCGTGTTCTGCAAGAGTTTCCCAGCAGCACTTGAGAGGTTGATCAAACAGGGGTTGTGATAAAGCTTGGGGAGCATCTAGAGTTTGAGGAAGTTCTGTTGGTTGAGCTAATGCTTTCCTAACCCCTGCTCCAAAGGACTGTGCATGGGTTGAGTGCTGAACAGAACTTTACGAAGAGAAACAAAACCTTACTGAGCTGGTTTGGTTTGTAATTTCAGACTTAGTTTTCAATTGTGTTGTGCAAAAGTTTTGTTTGTTTGGTTGGTTTTTAATCTGGAAAATATGTAGTCCTTTTGAATAATCCCTCATTTTCCGTGCCTGTGGTGCACCTCCCGCTCCCTGGGTTGCCAGGAGATACCTTCCTAATCCAGTTTGTCACTAACAAATGTGCTCCTGTTTCAGAAAATGAAATCGGCAGAATCGACTTTCTGTCTATGAGGTTTGAGGGCATGTTTCAGGCAGGAAATGGGTCAATACTCCAAGTATTACAGTGAAATAACTGGAGGATGTGGAATTTTTTCTTTAGAGAGGCGTTTCTTGGTTCAGAAGAAAGTTGTTTGCCAGTCATTTAGTTCTACCCTGCGTTGCCGTTATGCATGTAAAAGGTGGCAACTTCTACCCTTGAAAGCCTGTCAATTTTGTGACTAGTTCTTGCTCTGTATGTGGCAAAGCTAATCAATATGATAATTTAAATTCCCAGTCAAGGGCAATACTCTTATTATTTATCATATTTAAGTTCATTCTCTAGAAGCATAGGCCGAAAGAAAACACCAGAGAGAGAAGCATTGCAATAGCTTGCACAGCTCACACGCACTTGTCCCACCTAAAATGTGACTTGTCCCTGTGGGCTTTGTCAGGGAGTTTGGCTTGCTGGGGTTATCGGTAATCACACATTAGTGGGCTAATACTCCCCAGTCTCTTGCTGCAAAATTAGCTCACTGGACAGTCCTAGAGGGACATTGCAAGCTATTAAGAATTACTACCTAGTCCCATGCACTGGAAGTCAGGGATTATGTTGGAAACGGGGATTTCCCTTGGGTAGAGATGTGACAGGTCTTCATGAAGGTGAAACCAGCCCACCGGCCCCCATGGGAGCCAAAGCATTTCTTGTCACACGCTGCACAAGATCTGCAGCATCGCTGCCAGGCAAAAGACAATTTTCCTGGTGAAGTTTTTTTTGCAATAAATTTTAAATGTAGGTCAGGATGCATGGAAGTTGCTTGAATTTTTAAGTGCATTTAAATTATCCTCTGCATGGTTTTCTGTAGTGTCTCTGAGCTTCCTAGTTGGTGTAATGAACATTTCTCTGAAGGAAAATTTGGGAACAACCAATGGTCGTATCTTCATCATTATAAAAAGCAATAGTTTCACATTAGAATTTAAAAGCAGAATTAATTCATCCTTGTATAGAGTTTAATATTCTTGCAAACCTAAAGTGTGAGGGCTGTTGGATTGAGAACTTCTAGAGAAGTGAGCAGGCAGAAGGAACAGGCAGATAAACTAAGGGACATTTAAAATTAGTAACTTTGTAGACTGAAATTAAACATTTTTAGAACTCCAAACTCAAAACAATTCAGTCTTGTGATTAACACTCAATAGCAGTGCCTGCTGTGCCTTTACTGTGATTTTCTTTCTCATGCGTGGTGATTTAAAAAGAGAAATAAGAGAAGGGAAGAAATAGGATTTTTCCTGCTGTGTTTGTAACTATCAGCTTTGCCGCGTTGCCTTCTGTCTCGTGTTCTCAGGGAAGCCACAGCTTCCTTGTGCTCTGCCTTCCACTGCAGAGGCTGGAATCAGCGTACGTGCATTGCCTAGAGCATCTCCAAGAAGAGGCTGAGCCGCATCTTGGCTTAGCTCCTGCTGCCCAGCCTCTGCCTCGTGTAATGCCACGGAGCAAGTTCTCTTACGAGTATCCCTTTGATTGAAATAGTTATCTTTCTCCTTTTTTATCTAGAATCTTTAGCTCCCTTTGGGCATCTGACGGAGTTCCCCTTGATAATGTGGCAATCCTGGGGAATGTAGTGGCTGTGCCTTTAGCTGCTGCTTCAATTAAAATGAAATAAGGGCTCCTTGTTAAACGTTGGCTAAGGTTTATAATGTGTAGAGTTCTTTTTTAATAGGTATCCTGTACGTAGAACTGATTGAACTGATAAATTCTATGATGCAGGTATTTATCACATTACAGCAGTTCTTCCACCCAGCGCCATTTCTATTATTTGACTTCTCCAAAGCCCACTGGAGCTAATAGGCTTCTATTAGCATCAGTGATGTGTAAGCCAGGCCATAAAACGGGCTATTTCTGCTCACTGGTTATAGCTACTAGTCGTTGTTTAAACTGTCTTAACAGGAGATAAATTAACATACTGCAGTTGTAACTTAAATTGTAGAATTTAAGTCTTACCGCATGCCATAAATTGTTATCTAGCTAGATAGCTAATAGATAGCTAGTAGCTTATCTAGCTATTCGAAAGATCACTTTGATTATATGACAAGGGAGAACTCTAATATCATCTGGGTCTGTCCTCCTTGTTGTTCAGCCGGAGACTCAGGTCTTCTTCAAGCTTCTGTCCTACCAGATGGTTTTCGCTTGCGTCCTTCTGCCTGCCAGCAGTATTGCCCTTGGGAGAGTTTCTTTCCCAAGTCTCCTGGTGCCTCAAGTGGAACATCCCATCGTGGTGGGTGGCTTCTTGTCTCCTGGTCACAGAAGGTCTAGTGGCAGGTTGTCCAGGACACAGCTAAAGCCACGTGTTAGGAGGACTTCCCACCAGCTGCTGGAAAACCGCATGTATCCACCCGCTGTTCAGTGACCTGACTCCTTAGCCTGCTTTCAGTCCTGGCTTTGTGATAATGATTTGGAAAAGGCTGAAGGAGAAAAACCTCTCATAGCAGTAGAGCTGTCAGAGATCTGTGTCTTCCTTTGGAGCAATGATGGGAAATGACAAAGGTGACAATCTTGGCATGGTCAGATTCCTGACTTCAAACCTGTGTGAAGCGAAAGTGGGTGCTGTTTTTATCCAGATGCTTATCATTCTTTTCTCAGTCTTAATTTTCTAATTCTGCACTTTGTTTCCTGGTTTTGGACTCTATTTTATCTTCAGTTCAAGATGTTACTGGCTTTTGAGAAAGAAGTTATCCCAGAAATGCCCAGAAATCACTAAGAAGTTTTGCCAAAAATTGAATGTATTAAATTTGAGTTGACAGCTCCATCTATGCAAAATGAAAAGTGGAAAACATTGACTGTAGCTGGAAGTGAGTTGGCACATAAAGAGAAGATGCAGATGAAGGTTGAAAAGTTGACAATTAGCACTCTAGGAGATACTAAACCAGGGTTTAATAGGCAGTAAAAAGGAATGTTTTGATGCAGTCATGGCACACAAGGCTTAGATGTGATTCAGTAGGTAGTTGGGCCTGTCTGCAAGCTGGCAAGAGATGAACTCCTGCTACGTCTTCGGAGAGCAGGCTAAATTTGGTGTGAACTTATCCTATTCCTACATGCTGACTCCATCTATACAAGGTGGGAGGAGAAAATGCTGCTCTGGAAAGGTCTTGAAAAAGGAAAGAGCTTCAAAATCTAAACCCCGGAGGTGGTTTCTGTATCAGAGTACAGGGTGTGCGTGGAGACCTGACCTCGTGTCCATCTGGGTTCCTTTCCCTCGCTCCTGTGCCCTCCGTGTGTTGCTGTTGGGAAGGGGGAGCGAAGTCCAAGAGTCAGCAGGAGCTCACTCTGCTCCTTACACCCACCACCCCCAGGTCTTCTGCTCGTCGGGGTGGAGGGTAAGCAAAGCCCTAAGCCTGGGATAACAGGAACACACGTTTCTGTTGACGCGTTTTGAAGCTCTTATACATAAATCAATGCCGCCGTCAAGTTCGCAAACCTTATTTCCTTTCATCTGTTTCCTATGACAAGAAAACCAAGGGCTTAATGTGATATCTCAATAAATCCTCATGCTGCCATCGTGCCATTCCCGAAAATGCCGTGCAGCTCAGCTCATTTGACATAGTTATCCACTGCGGAGATGGTTCTTGTTTTGTCTGGCTGTGGGGTTGCTTCCTCCAATAATTGATATTCCAGATCGAAAATAAAACTGTGTGTGGTGCCCCCTTCTTTTCCATCCCTCTGCCAGCTGCTCAGTGCTTACCAGCTTGACTGCCTCTGGCAGCGAGGGAGTACACAGCCAGTCTTGTTTTATTTTTTCCTAGCAGGAGCCAGTTCTTAGTGCAAGGATGCCTTTAATCAAATACACTACTTCTATGAAAACTGGCAGAGGCAAAAAAAGGCAGTAATACCGCATAATCTGCATAGTCAATATAGGCAAATGCAAGCATGTTTTCAGTCTCTAATAGGGTATTGTAAGTGTGTAGGGTTTTATGGCATTCGGCTGAAGAATAGCTCCCATAAATTACATGCAGTGCAATTTCTTTGTTTTCACTCTGAAGTTTATTTCCTTTTATGTTTAGTAATTAAATCAGAGCTGAAGGACTGCGTTATGGAGTGTACCAAGCAACAGCGGTGATTACGCAGAGGTGTCGCCGGTGTCACTGTGGTTCTGCTGCGCACGCTGGCGTGGCGCTGGTCTGCCAGCTGCATTGCTGAGAACAGGAACTCCTGCTCTCCCCTTGTTTCGTAGCAAGTCACTTCGGGTTCAGCCACGGTTTTTAAATCATCTTCTGCAGAGATTTTTTTTGTCCCAGCAGGAGGTATCTCCAAGGAGCTCCTTGGTGCAAAGCTGTGCATCACCACAACTCTTTCAGCTCGGGGTATCCCCACGTAGGATTTTTAGTGGCCGCTGCTCTGTCCATGGCACTTGTTTTTAACTGCAGTTATCTGCAGTTTTGAGAAGGTTTCGGAATCACTAGCAAAGTTTTCATGTACTAAAAGGTGGACATGTTTTCTGTTACAGCTCATGTATTCCCTGAATTCCAGCTCAGAATAACCCCAAAGGACATCACTGCCTGAGCAGTAGTTCTCACTTCTCTTTCTAACCAAGCCTTAAAGATTTTTGCTTCTCCACCAGAGCTGAGGTGGCAGCATCACCATGGCAGATAGATCCCTCCAGCCTTCGGTGGCCTTCCTTTGGCTGCTTGGTTGTTTGATCCCGGAGGATTTACTTTCCCCCTGAGAGGGAGAACTTTCTCTTCAGTCCAGACTGAAGACCTGAGCCATTCCAATCAACTGATTTCAAGGCTCTATTAGCCCATTCTATACATACATGGTCAAGGCAAGACCTCTGTTTATCTGCTTCCCTTCTAATTTCTTTGGCCAGAAGCTCATTTTTTAATGAAACTACCACTTTCTATTATTTGATAGTAAAATCTCACAAAGGGGATTTTGATTCAGCCATGTCTCTGGGTTAGACTTGCAGAGGAGACAGTGACATCACTATTTCTGCAGCAGAAAAATCCCAAAGGATGCACGAGAGGCGTGCTGTGCCTTCCCTTAATACCCTGTGTGTGATGCCAGCCTTGCTGCTGGAAATAGTCCCCTGGTAGCAGGAAGAAAAGCAGATTGGGAGTCTGTAAACTCTCATGTTTCACTGTGTTGTCTCACTATGTGGGTTCCTTCGTTTCACACAAGTGGCCGAGCTGTTTGCACCGTAACCCATGACACTGCCGACACCCAACGTAAGCTTGGTGAGAAAGGCAGCACTGAACCAGGCTGCAGGCAGGAGAACTGCTGAGGGCAGTTGAAACACGAGGCTGGAGGCAGGATCCCCAACACAGCCTTCAAATCAGAAAGAAAAAATATGATTTGACGCTGTAAATGGGATGCCAGGCAAGCCAGAGAATCGGCTGTGAAGGAGCGCGGGTCTGGGCTTTTCCTCTCGAGGAAACATTTCATGCGAAGACAACCTGCGGAGCAGGGAATGCTGCCTGATGCCTCACATCAAACTTTTGTCAGGGCTTATTTGTAGCACAGCCTTTAAATGGCCCCAAGATGGTTCTTTCACTCTTACAAATCAATTGACAGCCGGAGGCAGGGGTAGAGCAGCCACGTTGTGTTTTAAGTATACATATAGAAATTCACTTTAAATATGAGTGCTGCTAAGATGCACCAAAGGTTTCTGGGTTAACATAACGCACAGTTAAGGTTATCATGATCTCCAATCCACTTGAAAAGAGATGCAGAGCAACCACAGCTCCAGCTTTATATCTCCATGAAACAGATTCAAGCTATAAGATAGCTGGTGAGTTCAGCTATGCAATATTTTCTTAGTTTTATTTAAATTCTGCAAAGTGTATACATATTTTCTTTCTTCTGTGCAGGGTCCTGGTCTTTCTTACCTTAAATTCTGCCAGAAGAAAATACTGAAAAGCTTTGAGTGGCAAAAAGTCTTCCCTGAGTTGAAGAATAATCAGTTATTCCCTGGGCACGGCATCCTGTGAGACTCAGGTCCAGAAGTTTAAGTTCATTACTGGATTTTACTTACTGACAGCAATTAAAAAAAGATAACCACCATAGACTTTGTACATCATTGGTGTGTACTGCATTGCTAGTTGAATAAAATAATGATACAGATAATACTAAATATAGCCAGATACTAGACAGGCCCATTAAAATTAAATATATCTTTTCAAAATATATATATTTTTATGAGTGAAAATGAAGTATGATTATGACAAAATCAGGTGAGTGGATGTGTTAGAACTTTATGTAAGTTTTCTCAGTCCGAGGTTAAAAATCTATTTTTACTATTTTCTATACCAGCAGCAGTACCAAGAAGCTGTGAGAAATGCTTTCTGCGAGGAATTTTTCCTAGTTCAAGAATTTAGGGTTTTTTTCTTAAGGATTTTTGATCACAGACGAGGACCAGGCAGTGGGACTTGGTCACTTGCAGTTCTGGCAAGCACTAGGCGTAGCTGATTGTTTAGATCACTTTGTTATTGCTCTGAATATTTGAGATGGAACTTGTTCAGATTATTGGCCTAAGTCTTCTGGGACTTTGCTCTTCCCAGACCGTGCGGGTCTTTCCCATTCAAACCAAATAAACAGACCAAAGGGTTATCAGCTGGAAATAATATTTGAGAAAAGATTTTGCAGCTCCACCTCACCAGCCCGCTAAAATTCATACAGGATACGATCCTCAAAGTACAGGTTTCACTTCTTAATAAATTCAGACACATTAAGCTTTTAGTCATTACTTAACCAAGCCCTTAATTTGGACCAGGTTAAATTTTTTGAGGATCTCCCAAGAGCTAAAATTTAGGTCTTGATATGCCAGCAAACGCTGAGAAATAAATCCACCCTCTTTTCCTCTGCTTCCAGCTGCTGTAGGCAGCCAATTTTTGTCAGTAAGAAAAAAAATATGTATGGCTTACTGGGTGCCATTAGTTTGAAAAATCGAGGAGGATTTCTTTTTGTCTGAGAGGAGCAGAACTTTAATGGCATCCCAGCAGAAATAAAGCACTAACACCTAACCCTGTGTTTGGAAAAGTCAGAGGGTGAAAGCAGTTCCCTTCAAGCACTCGAATTCCAGGCAACTTTTTAAAATAAACTGTGAAGGGAAAACAAACCACTGCATAGTCACGTAAAAGGGATATCAAAACGGTTAGTGGTTTTGTTTGTGGGTTTTTTTCTTCCCTAGGTGTTTTTGAATTTAACAAAAGAGTTTAAAACATTTCTAGGTCCAAGCAGCTCAGTTATCTGCATTTGAAACCTTCTGCTGGTAATAGATGATGAGGGAATTGTTGTTTTGATACCTCACGTTCCCAAGAATACGCTGAGTGCGAGATGGGCTTTTTATCAATGTTTCCAAGTTAATAAACTTGCTTATTGGTTTTCCTTTCTAAGTTTGATTTTATACTTTTAAGAAACTTCCAATCTATCCCTGGAAGTTTTTAAGGCCAGGCTGGATGGGGCTCTGGGCAGCCTGGTCTAGTGGGGGATGTCCCTGCCCATGGCAGGGGAGTTGGAACTAGATGATCTTTAAGGTCCCTTCCAACCCTGACAATTCTCTGATTCTGTTATGCTGAAGGAAGGCAGCATGCCAGGCAAAGTGTTCTCCATAATGTGCCCATGTTCAGTACCCGTGATCCTCCCTGTGGAACACCTATGGGGGAAGCTCTACTTTTGTCTCTGAAATCATAGAATTATAGAATCATGTCTTAGGTTTGAAGGGCCTCAGAGATCATCTGATCCACCCCCCTGCTATAGGCAGGGATGCCCTTAACCAGCCCAGGTTGCTCCAGGTTCATCCAACCTGGCCTTGGTCATCTCCAGGGAAGGGGCAGCCACGGCCTCTCTGGGCAATGTGTTCCAGAGTCTGGCCACCCTCGAGCTGAAGAATTTCTTCCCAAGATCCAATCTAAACCCCTTCTCCTTCAATTTAAACACGTTTCCCCTTGTCCTGTCCCTGGACACTCTTGTCAAAAGTCCCTCCACAGCCTCCCTGGAGGTTCCTTTCAGGCACTGAAAGCAGCTATTAAGTTCCCCTGCAGTCTTCTCTTCTCCAGACTGAACAGTCCCAGCTCCCGCAGCCTGTCCTCGTAGCAGAGGTGCTCCAGCCCCTGGATCATCTTTGTGGCCTCCTCTGAACACGCTACAACAGATCCATGTCCCTCTTACGCTGGGGACACCAGAACTGGACACAGGATTAGAGGTGGGGTCTCACAAAAGCAGAGCAAAGGGGGAGAATCACCTCTCCTGCCCTGCTGGCCACACCCTCAATTTGAGGCATCCCAGGACTGGGTTCCCCTCTGGGCTGCATGAGCGCCCTGCCGGTTCATGTTGAGCTTCTCATCTATTAACACCCAAGTCCTCTTCAGGGCTACTCTCAACCCACTCTGTGCCCAGTTTGTATTTGTGCCTGGGATTAGCCCAGCCTAGGTGCAGGACCTTGCATTTTGACTTGCTGAAGCTCATGCAGTTTGCACTGGCCCATTTCTTCAGCCTGTCCAGGTCCCTCTGGATGGCATCTCTTCCCTCAGGCGAGTCCACAGCACCACACAGCTTGGTGTCGTCAGCAAACTTACTGAGGGTGCACTTGATACTGTTGTCCATGTCACTGACAAAGATGTTGAATACCACTGGACCCCGAGCAGACCCCTGAGGAACATGGCTTGTCACTGGTCTCCACGTGGACATTAAGCCATTGACCACAGCTCTTTGAGTGTGACCATCCAGCCAGTTCTTTATTCACCGAGTGGTCCACCCCTCAAATCCATGTCTCTTTATCTTAGAAACAAAGATGCCACATGGGACAGTGTCAAATGCCTTGCTCAAGTCCAGGTAGATGACATCAGCTGCTCTTCCCGCATCGACCAGAGCTGTAACTTTGTCACAGAAGGCCACCAAATTAGTCAGGCACGATTTGCCCTTAGGGAAGCCATGTTGGCTGTCACCGATCACCTCACTATTTTTCATGTGCCTTAGTACTGCTACCAGGAGGATCTGCTCCATGATTCTTCCTGGCACAGAGGTGGGGCTGACTGGTCTGTAGTTCCCTGGGTTTTCTTTGCTTCCCCTTTTAAAAATGGGTTATATTCTAAGCTCCAGAATTGAAAAGTAAAATGTCATCAAGATGCCAATTGTAGAGATATTCACAGAAATATCTTCAATATCTTCACATCATTTTTGTGTCTCCTGGACAAGATATTGCTCTCTGATAATGCGTATTTTGGGAATGGACGTATTCAAAAGTGGAGGATAACTTTGAATATTACTTATCTATCTTTTGTTCAGAGAGTGAAACTGCCTTGATTCGTTATCTTGAAGCAATGACCTAGGGATAAGAGGAAGTTCATTCTCACATGTTGTCCCTTGAGCGTTTTTTTTCTTTGGTGTGCCGTTTTGTCAAACTGAGACAGCAACAAATTAACCCTTGTTTCTTTAGGAAATTTATGATCACAAGTCAGATGGAGCTTAGTGCTTCACTTTGGCTGACAGTTTAGTTTTGCATCCTGGAGCCTGCCAGTGTGTCTGTGTTCTCTGGTGCTCAGAGCCTGCTTGGACACCACGATGGTCTGGGATTGCTTTGAAGTGGGCTTGCAGGGTCCTGCCAGGCAGCCAGGGTCGATCATGTGCTCTGCTTTGCATTCGGGTTCCTCACTGACAGTCTTTACTATCAGAAAAAAAAAGAAATAAAAAAATTGAACATGTAATGGGCTTCACAGACCATTTCCATTGGTGGTGGATCAGAGATGTGGCTAGAAGAGAGAGCTGGACATACTCAAACATCTTTTGCTTTTCAAATTGGTTTTGCTCTCCCTAAAGCTGGCATTTTATGCTAAATTTATCATTTATGGCTTGGATATATGGGATAGCCATTCATTTTAATCGTGTAAAATACTGCGTTGAAAGTTTTACTTTGCATGAAATTGGGAATTGTTTTTAAATTGGTGGATTCTAGACAATCTTCAGTAAGAGACTCTCTCAAAGAGAATAAATTCTAATTCGTAGAAAATGCCAGACTGTGAAGTTTCACTTCTGGCAGCTTTTTATGATGATAATGTTACTCCTGATTTGAGCAAAGGGCCTCCCGAGATCGTGGTGTGGTGGACTTTTTGTGAGTTGCAAAAAGCTGGATGATGTTATCTGATAGTGCTGCCTCAGGTGAGTGTTTCTCACTATATTCCTTCCACAGAAAAGGTAAAACAATACAGAGTGACCCGTAATTAACACCAGTAGCCTTAATTTAGATTTGCCTTTAGTCACCCAGATCTCCTTACCTAGAGATGATTTATGCTTATGAAGTATTCAGGTTTTACAGGACGATGATGGTTTCCTGGGGGCAAGAGACGAAAACTAAGGGTTGTAATAGGGTGATGTGTGGTAGTTAGTGGTTAGTAATTAAAAGGCTTTAATTACTGTCTTTTTTTTTTTTTTTTCTTCCGTGGAGAATTACACTCTGATTCACTGGTTCAGAAGGTAGAGGGACGTGTTGCGCAGCTGGGAATATCCACGTTTGAGCTGGATTGCTGCAAGCATGAAGTTGCTTTTGCTAGTGCTAAAGGCGTGCAGGGGATCCTGCAACACTTACAAATGTTAAAAGAGCGTGTGCTGGTTATTAGCTGGCTACTTTCCTGTAACCCAGAGTCTCTGATCAGGTTTTGAGCTGTGGCATTAGGTTCTGCATAAAGATAAACCAGGTATCTTGCTTCTAGGAGTTTCTAATCCAACAGGTCAGAAGAGGATGGTGTCAGTGATAGTTTTCTAGACACCTTTTATTCTATCTGCAAAGACTCTCCTTGCCTGTCCCACTAGTAACAGAGCTGGCCCCACCGGCCAGGTGGGTTTTTTGGGGGATATATAGCATAAGCATAAGCTGCAGAGCACTCACATCAAAAAAAAACTTATGTAGAAGAAACTATATTTAAACTCTTAAGGGTCATAATTCATAGAATCATAAATGGCCAAGGTTGGAAGGGACCTTAGAGATCATCTAATCCAACCCCCTGCCATGAGCAGGGACGCCTCTCAACTAGCCCAGGTTGCTCAAAGCCTCATCCAACCTGCCCTTGAACAACTCAAAGGACGGGGCATCCACAAATTCTCTGGATAATTTATTAAAGTCTTGCCACCCTCGGACTGAAGAACATCGGTGGGCTCTTACTCAGTTACTCCTTCAGCAATCTTTGCTAATACTGTTAGAATTATTGTTGTCTTAATCTGAGGGATGTAATGGGTGTGCCTGTGTACCTCGGCATCCTCCTCGGGCGAGGATGAAGCGGAGGCAGGCGTGTGAGAAGCGGCTCAGGCGTGGAGCACACCACAGCCCCGACTGCCTGACAAATACAAATGACTGGAGTGAGTTGGGAACTTGCATCTGTTGAGGTGCTGTAACTTCCTTGATGCGGTGAAATGAAATCTCTATCTAGTGAACAGGAATGAATGCCCAAAGGAGGAAACTCAATGTGAAAACTGACATTGTTTTTCTCAGTCTTTTTTTTTCAGATAATTAATTTTCTGAAGCATTTCGTTCCCATTTATCATGGGTATGTCTTGGAAACACGCTGTGTGTGTGTGTCATTTGTTTTATCAGGCACAATATGCCCGTATATATTTCATAATGTGTGAATTGTGTATAAGGGCAACTCCAGAAGGGATAATTTCAGCAAAGAAGCTTGAGATAGATCAGGATCTGACAGACGTGCTGTGAAAACGAGGAGAGCTCCGTGAGAAATGCCACTGGCACATTCCCACTGCCCTTCATCTCCCCAGGCCATCTTTTCAAATTCCTTTTTTTCTCTCCCCTTATGCAAAAGGGAGGGCCAGTATTTATCTCAGGACTCATAACAGCACCTACCACGGCAGAAAAAAAAAGCCTATCTTTTGAGTGCTGAAAAAATCAGCAAAGCGTACATTAAAAAAAAAAAAAGTGAAGATTTGCACTGTTGGGGACACATCTTTTAGATGCCTTCTATTTTTGGACGTTCGATTTCACGGGTCACTGATCGCATCTGCTAAAGAGAGCCTGTGCCTCTCCTGACACACAGGCCCAGATTCAGCAGAGTATTAAGGGGCTGGATCAGGGCTAGAAAACTGATGCTTCGCTGAATCCGGACCACAGCCAGGGTGCAGGAGCTGGCAGGAGACCGGGGCTGCCCATGCCCAGGATGCTTTTTTGGAGGAGCAGATCACAGCGCTGCTCTCTAGCAGCACGGGCAACCAGCTGTTTCTGAGCAACGTGCTCAGGAGCCACCCCTGATTTAAGCCTCTGGGACACTGCACAGCCCTTTGCAATCATCTCTTCCAGGATCACTGATTTCTTGCTAGTTTACCCCTGATGATGCCGTGGTTCCTGCCGCTCACGCTGATGGGGTCACAAAGGTGTCCAGCCTCCTCGTTGCTTCTGAGCACTAAATTGTGAGGAAGATATTCTCACATCCTTACAGGCTGATGTACTGAACTGTAGTCCCATTGAATAAGCTCTAATCCCGTTGCTTTCCCTAACTGCTGTTACCATCCTTTATCTGCCACAACCTTGTTATCAATTAATTTCTCATGCTGCTCCCCTGGAACAACAGTGTTTAACCCCTTTCACAGTTAAAGCAATTTTTCTTTAATTTAAGAAAAATCTCATTTGTCTGTTACATGGGAGAAACTTCGTTGCTTTTTCCCTGTGACCCTTTACTTAAGCTGAACAGTTTCTTTAACCTTCATTTATAGAGGACGTCCCCGTGCTGCCATTCAGTGCCTCAGTCTGAGTGGCTTTCAGTTAATTATTGGAAGCTCAAGGTTATTGTTTGTTCAATTTCTGAATCAGGTGGGGAACAACCTCACCTTGCAACGAGCAGCAGTGGGACTGGAGAATCCCAGTGTTTGGAAGGGGGTGGAGAGAATTCCAAATATTGGTCTTGCTGGAAGCAAAGTACATGCTGTTTCTCTCTTCAGTATCCAGGTTGTTCTGGACTCAAAAGTTATCTCACAAATTCCTAAGAAACATCAGCAATGGATGTTCTGCAGCCTTATTCTGGCAGCCCATAGCCTTAACATCACAAGAAGTTTTTCCTAAAGTCTAAACTTTGATGTCTTTTGCATATTGATTCTTGTCACATGCTTTTTGACATGGGAACACATCCGTTCCTTCTGTTTCCAACTTTTAAATTGGAAGTAATCGCCTAAATGTTTTAATGCAATTAGCATTCTTCTCTTTGTTATTCTTTAGGCTAAGTCAACTCCTTTTGTTTTTTATTTATAGGACGTTTACAGATGTCTCCTTTGGACGCTTCTGTTCAGGGCAAATCTCCCTTGACACGCAGCACTGCACGCATAGTGCTGTCATCGGAGGCTCCCCTGTGCTGGCGGGAGTGACAGGTTGCTTACCTAGCAGAAATTTTCAGAAGAAAAGCACCTGAAAACCTGGTTTATAAATCCCAGGCAGGGTTTTTTTTCCCTGCTTGCACAGTCCCAGGGCACTGCTGACACGTTCAGCCGTGTGTGGATCGGTGCAGAGCTATCACCCAGCTGGTTGCTCCCCGGCATATGTTTGTGCTATTTAATGCAGTGTCCTATTTACTATAGTATGCACCACTTTTTTTCTTGCACAAATCCATCCTTCTGTTTTTAGTCTGGTTTTATGTTCAATTTGTCAAGGCAATTTTCAATTACACTCACCTCCTCAGAGGTACCTGCAGCCTCTTAGCGTCACCAGCAGAACTGTCTAAGCACGCTTTTCTTTTCCACCATTGCAATTGATAAAAATACTGGAAAACATGAGACCAAAGTCACAGAATCCTAGACTGGCCTAGGCTGGAAGGGACCTTAGAGATCATCTAGTCCAACCTCCCTGTCATGGGCAGGGACGCCTCTCAACTAGATCAGGCTACTCAAGGCTCCGTCCAACCTGGCCTTGAACACCTCCAGGGAGGGGGCAACCACAACATCTCTGGGCAATTTATTCCAAAGTCTTGCTGCCCTCGTACTGAAGAATTTCTTCCTAAGGTCCAATCTAAATCTATTCTCCTTCAACTTAAACCCATTTCCCCTTGTCCTATCGCTGGACACTCTTGTAAAAAGTCCTTCCCCAGCTGTCCTGTAGGTTCCCTTCAGTCAGACTCATTTTTGCAGTGAACTTCCAATAATTATCCTTCAACTATGCTTTTTCAGTCAGTTATACCTAACCTCCAGTACATTTATAAATTTGACCTCTGGTGAAATCTAAACTGAAAATTTCCAAAGTGATAAAATAGAAAAAAATAGAAACTTGTCCTGCAAAGAGTGAGTTCGAATCACGAATGGACGGCGTGCAGACAGCCCACGTGTGTATCTGGTTTAAAAATAAGCACATTATTTTTCCTGCCAGGTAGTAAAGAGGATAACAGAAACACTCGGTTTTGTGAGTGTTTCCTTCCAGAGAGGATGCCTCATAGTTTAGGCTGTTTGGGGACTCTAAAGGAACTGAAAACGAGTCCTTTTTGTTGCAGTCATTTTGTCAAAAAATATGCGTTGTCCATTGAATGGGGTGGGGAGGGTTTGCAAATCAAAAGTTCAAGTAAAGGGTTCAGAATCTCCTGAAGTCAAATCATTTCACTTTCAACTAACCATTTCCTTCTCAATATTTCTCTGTTAACGCAGGTCCCTAGGTGTTAAAACCTCAAATGTCTTGTCAAAAACCAGGATTTACTCCTGCACTGCCAGGTCTGGGAAGTTTGTAAAACTTTTGGAGAGATGGAAATAGATAATGGCATTATGGTGTGGCTTTGCAGACTTTTCCATTATAGTCCCAAGACTTAGGAAGCACCTTGCAACTGTACCTTTGAGTATAGATCATTTTCTATGTGTATATTAGAAGAATGTGTCTTCCTGTTAGGGAAAAGGTTTCCTTTTGAATCTCGAAATGCATTTTGTGGCTTATTTTTGACCCTTTTTGTTCAGGTAAATTTGAGTTTGTGCTTAAACCTTTATGCCCAGGTTTTGCTGGGACTGGTCTGTCCAAACTTGACCTGCAATATGCTCAGACATGCAAATGTTTTGTGCTCTCAGCAGCTGCACGACCCCAAAAGGCTGCATAACCAGAGGGCAGCCGAGTAACCCAGAGCTCTGTTTTCTCTTCTGCATCTAAGCCGGAAGATTATTTTTATGATGCTATACATCTGTTTAAAAAGCTTGGTAATTCTCTGGAGGTTTTTGGAATTGATGTTGCTATTCAGGAAAGAAGAGAATCCACGTTACATATTTGTTCCTGCCCTCGGGTGAGATGTGTGACAGTCAGAGGGTAGGCACCACCTTAAATCTAACAACTCCCGTGTTAGTGCTCGGTGCGATTTGTGCTCATCCTTAGCTCTTCCTTTGCTGAGGTGATTAAAAGATGCCTGTTGCTGTCTGTATGTGCAGCATGCTTCATTAACGGCGATTTATTTTGGAGTTTAGTGGAATTGGCACTGTGTGCAGCACACCGACGTGCAGCAGAAAAACGTGACATGATTGCTAAGGCTTGCCTTTGCTACTGCTGCAATACTTAGGGGTCTTAAGCATATTTTGCAATTTTGCCCTCAGAATATTCATGAAATTGGGAGTTCCTATAGTGCAAATTATATCTACAAAAGTCTTTTTCACATTCTGAACGTGCCCGTGTACCTCAGTCTTCGGTTTTTCATTTCTATTTTGTTTTTTTTTTTTCCTGAAGTACTAATCCCTAAACATCCAGATGGAATTACTGACAAAGAGCCATGCCTGCTAACTCAGAAAAATTCCTCACAAATATTTCTACTGCATGTATCTGGTGGGTTTTTTTCCCCCTCCTACCCGATTGCAGTCAGAGCTCTTGGAGCTTTCTTCATCAGAATCCAATTACAAACAAAGGTGCCTTTCAAAGGAACTGGCAATGGATGCAGTGCCAAAAGTAAAGTTAAAAAGACATCTGCACATGTGTGTTGGCACTAGGTTTTCTAATGGGATGCGCCTCCCAGCTGAAGCACAGCTTTCTTATTCTCATCTTGAAAAAATAACTGGTGAAACTATATATGCTTCCGTCTGGAAATAAAATATTAAATTTTGCAAGTTTCCAGGCCTCTTATATTCTCCTTCAGCAGCAGTGCAAACTCCCCTGGGATTCTGTAGTCAGAAAACATTTAGAAACGGGAAGGATCTTTTCAATTATATATTTTTTCCTCATGCACAAACGTTGCCTTTCCTAAAGTTGTTGCCATAAACAGTCGACATGTTTCAAGCACTTTTGCACAGCTCTGAACAATGGGCCTGCCGATATAAATAGCAGCAACGTTTGCAGGAAAACGTTTTGAATCTTGGACTCATTCACATGTGAAATAGGGATCTATCATGAGAAATGAAAACGCGGCCATGTTTTGAACGCTGCCATATTTTAACCTTAGGAAAATATTTTTAAGGGTAATAATCTGATTTCCTTTTCGGTACTTTTTAAGCTAAGACAGGCATCGTTTCTCTTTGGGAAACTTTCTGTAACATCTTAGCCTGTGTGACTGGAAGCCTGGTATGAAGCAACTGTTCCCATTCAGATACCTGAGTTTTTTTCTTTGAAGCCCGTGCATGACCCTCTACCGATTCTCTGGAGTGAGTTTCAAATAGCTAAACAATGGGAAAGACTTTCTTTTTTTTCACGGGACTTGATAATTAAATGTGCTGAGTACTGAAAGTATATATATATATTTTTAGCGTAGCTCTTATTTTTGGCTGCAAGTAAGACCTAGTGATTATGTCAAAACATCTTGGGAGGAAGGAGCGAGTCTGCTATTTTTAATGCCTTTATAAGCTGAGAGCTAATTTACATTAGTAATTTTGAAATGTTTTGTACTAGTGTTTAAAATGCTTAGAACAGCATGGTTTCTGAAGAAGAAAAAAAAAAACAACAACAGTTTGCAAAAGCCAAAAAGTTGCCAGGATTTTTCCCAAAGGGGCGGTGAGTAAGGAAAAGCTCTGGTAAGATGAGAAGTTTCAGTGAGGAAGAGTCATAAATGCAAGACTTTCCAAGAATTCTCTTGCATCTATGGAAAACTAGGGAATAAAATACCAAAAAACCCCAACAGTCTCGGTTTGGAGAGAGATTCAGGGGTTTTGGTCAGCCCTCCCGCACGCTGGCAACTCGCAGACGGGTCTGTGGATGCTTTAGCCAGCCGCCGGGCAGTAGGTTAAGTCAATAAATACCGAACCTCTTGTGTTTTTAATTAGGTATAAAAGACTGTAAGTGATTGCTCTGTTTCAGTCCCACGTAGCTTATTGCAGAGTGAGGAGAATAATGGCAAAGCTTTGCATTGCAGCGTAATGGAGACGAGCCTCATAAGTGACACGATGGGCTTATCGATGGGAATAACGTGGGAAAACCAGAATGTGAAAGAATTCCAGCAGCTGCTGGTGAATACAAGATCTATCTCAAATCGCCCTTAAACCAGTGAAACCAAGAGCAACTTGCCTTTGGTAAAAATTGCCTGTACAGATGCAGTTCTAACCAACAGAATTTGGTACTTAGGGGAATAATAGCATTTGCCCATGTATCTCTTTTACTATAGGGTAAAAAAATATGTGGTTTTTTGAGTTTGTTGTAAACGCAGAGAGTATGTCAATCAATGTGAAGGTCTATGATGACATTTTCCATGAAAAAATAATGATTAATACTCCAGTCATTCACTTGTTATTAGTTTTCATTGATTAGTCCTTCCTGCTAGCAGCCAGCTAGCGTATGCCGTCTGTGTGAGAATAGATGAAAATATTCAATTAAATCTCTGCCCTTCTTCAGAGTTGCATCTTCAGAACAGAGGATGAGGACTGTTAGTCTTCTCAGTGCATTGGACCTGACTTTATTAGAAGAATCTTACCAATTTTAACTCACAAAAGCAAGCAGAGACCTCTCATGATACCCCTTCACATGCTATTAGTTGTGCAGTTTGTCTTGCGAGCACAAAGGGCCCCTTAACTTCCAGCCTTCAGTGATATGAATAAATTATAAGAGTGTGTGTCTGACTTGATTTATTTATTTTTAATATTTAAATGCTTGCTTTGGAAAAGGTTCCTTTCATAAAAGTAGGAATTTTCTCCCCCTTGGGTTTCACTTTGCAGTGATACGCTGAGAAAGTCTTCAAATTGCCTGCTTATGGTTTTTAACTATTTACAAGTTGTAACAGAGTGCAAGGAAAAGATCAGGTTTTACCTGGAGATTGGAGATGTTTTAAGGGTTGGCAGGGGTTTTTTTTTTTGAAGAATTTGAGAGCCATGAGAATGGGAATGAAATGGGAAAACATTTCCTTGAAAGCATTACCTTGCAGACACCGTGTCCTTCATGTATGGGATGATGTTTGTAGAGAAAAGTGAGAGTAATTCGCATAACTTTTAACTGTGATCTGCAGAGTTTATTAATTACGCTTCAGCTTACCCCAGAGAGGCAGGGAGTGAATGTGCTGATGACAAAACTGAGAGACAGAAGCAATCTCACAGCACCCAAGTAGAAGAGGCAGATAAGGTGGTACAATTTGTAATCCTTATCTGGTACACAGCGTACTTAGACCCTCACAAATCGCTCCTCAGACTGATATTGAATGAAATATTTAAAAAAAAGTTTCCTTGTTGGGCTTTTGATGTGACTTTTCTGTAAAGAGAAAAAATCAAACTGTCAACAAACAGAAAGGGCAGCAATCCTAAGGCTCTTTTTAATGTGTCTTTTCTCTTTTACAGATTAAAGGTTGCCTAAAATTTCCAAGGAGCCCTCTTCTCTTCTGTAGTTACCGGATTCGTCTCCTCTGACCTGGGAAGCTGAAGATGAGGTTGCTATGGGAACTACTCGTGCTGCAATCATTCATGGGGTGCCTTGCAGGTAAAGGGTCATTTAAAAACTTTGGAGTTAGGAATGCCACTGTATTTCACGCTAACGCAAAAGTACGCTGCGTTTTGTATGCCAGTGATAGACTGGCAAAAATAAGGCCCTGCTTGGGGAAGGTTGCTGAACAGATCAAGCTGATACCTCTTAATGAGCTCCGCAGCAGAAGCACAAGGTTTCTCAGGTCTGCTCGACCCATTTCCAGTTCAAAGTTGCTGTCGATGAAAGTTGTTTTCCCACATTCTGTGTTAAGTGTTTCAATGCTCAATTAAACCTACGCGGAGTATGGCTTTAAATCCCATTAAAACGGTGTTATGTTACAGCTAAGACCTTGCTCCATTTAACAAATAATTAGGATAACATATTTCAGCGACAGAACCATCTTCTGCAACTGCCCTTGTTTAACTTTTTCTTCCCTGAGAGTTGCAACGTTTTGAGCGTTCCTGGCGAAATGATGTTTCCCAGGAACGTGCCCTTTCTCAGAAGGTGAAGCAGTTCTTGGAAGATGTTTCAGGTTTTCAGAGGTTTCAGCAAAGCTTGCCCCAAAGCCTTGCTCACCTTCAGATGCACAAGGAGTTGCTCGTTGGCTGCTGCTCAAGGAGTTGGTGCCGGGTGCTGCCACCACACCAGGGCTGCCAACGACTATTTAGAGTCTCTCAGAGACTGTTGATTATTTCCTCCTTGAATTGGTGTTTTTATTCGTTAACGGGTGTTGTGGTTTGTTCTTAAGGGGGCGTGTTCCATTTTAATTAATGCTTATGTCACCTTGGTGTTCTTCTGGATTGCCCTGATTTATCTGCTGCTCAGTGCTCAGAATGTTTTACTGCTTTGTTTAGTAACTTCTGCTTTCTTTCTTTTTATATGTGCACATCGCCAAGGTAACTTTCTCAGTGTTTTAGGTAATAGCAAAGTACTTATAATAGTGTTTACTTTCTTCTGCTTAGCTCTACTGAACATAAAGCCACTTTTATTCGGTACTTACGGGTGCCTATTTTTGAAATTTGGTTCCAAGTCTTTCTAAATGTGCTATGACAGCTTCTGAGCTGGCAGAAAATTGGATGCAGAGAGATTCTGCAATGCGGTGCCACACGTGTTTCAGGAATTGCAAACCTAGAGAAGTTAAGTTCTGGGAATACATAAAGTATGATCCTTTATTTTAAGCAAATAAGCAAAATAGTAGAAAAACAAAAGCATGCAAAATAACTTTTTCACTCTGATTTCCACACTTCAAATATCTGTTGCAAAATGTCTGGGATCAGCAAAATAAAGTTTCCAGAGGTTTCAGGGAGCTGTCCTTATCTTTCACGTATGTTTTTTAGAAAAATACATCTCTTAGGCCCAGGCTTTCCACCTACTTGCATTTTTTTCTCATCTTTGCAATGCACTGAGTATCTTCAGGGCACAGGATGAGTTTCTCTGTCCTGCTGAGGAAGATTTACTAGAGTTACAGGGGAGAGGAGTGCCTGAAGTTTTCTGAGAGCTTTGTATTACGTGATGAGCGAGGAAATCATTTCATTTTGCTGAAGGACGTGACTTGGGCCAACTTCTGACAAGATTTAAATGTGGAAGTTTCTGTGTCTGTCTGCAGTTGTGTGAGCTGGCTGTAGGCTAGGGAAGGGATTTTGCTGCGTGAGCTGTGGTGCTAGCACGGAGCAGGGCGAACTTGTTTGAGTGCAGTGCCATTATTAGCTAACGCACTCGGGATGCCTCCTAGACCCGTGCGATGCTTTTGTGTTATGGACTATGTGAATACCTTCAGATTTTGTTGTAAAATGTTCAAAAGTTAGCAGGAAACTTTACTGGAAGCTTTGCATCACCTTGTTCTGCATCAGTGCCCTCTGCAAGGTGGGAGTAGGTGACCATGAAGTAATTAATTTTAATAGTTGCTCTTTAGCAGCTGCATGCATAAAGCACAAAGTTGCAAACAAAAATCCTGTAGCCAAACCTGCAGCCTTTCTTAATTTTTGTAGTTCTAGGTTTTTTGACCTAGTTTCAGGAGGCTTGTTTGCCTCTGCTGGCAATTCTGTTGCTCTTGGAGAACGTCGAATGTTGATCCCAAGGAAGAACCTCAAAGGAGTCTGGTAACTGCCCAAGCCGTGTCCTGCCCGGGGCACTGCTCCTCCCGCTGCCCTGCACAGCATCTCTTGCTTCAAGACTACCCAGGAGGGGCGGAAACTTGCCTTCTGTCTACAATACACTGGGATTGCTCTTCTCAGAAATTCTTCTTAAATTCTAAGTTTTAAAAAAAAGTTAGCGAGTAGTATTTAATTTTCACGTTGATCAAACCATTGTCCCCACGTGGCAGCTGCCCCCATGTCCCTTCGGGGACAACCACTGGGCATCAGCTACTGCCAGTCCCAGCAGCTACTTGGGCTGTTATTTGGTGTGTGCACTTCCTAAGTGAACATCTGTTCACTTAGAGATTGTGTGAAAACTCCCAAACTTGTACCATTCCAACCATTAAACAGCTGTCAAACCCAAAGCACTTAGAGTATCCAAACGTGTCGCTAAGGTACCAGTTATCCGCCGCTGCCAATGTGCCAGCAGAAGAAAGACGTGCCCGGGCTGTTCACAGTCTGCGTGGGATATTGCTATTGATTTTATGTACTGGGTGTTCAGATATTACAGTTCTTCACAGCAGGATAAAACACTCGGAAAGCTCGATCAATCCCAGGACATACTTAAAGCAGCTACCTAGAGGTGCAAGTCTGCTAATAATTTTGGGAGCTACCCAGCCTCCCTCGAAAAGGCAGCAGCATCACTAAAGGTTTTCCTGAGCTTACCATCCCCTTTCAATCCATCACCCAGCCTGGGACCATATTTTTCAGCCTGCTTTACTTGCTGCCGTTGTTCTGAGGTCACGCTGATAAAAACTAACAGTGCTTTCTTTGGACTGGATACTTGATGTATATCAGTTCAGGGTTTCTCATTATATTTTCAGGAGTCTTTTCTTCAGGTGTCAGCTCCAGGAAGCAGCAACTGCAAATTATTCCTCTGGTGCCAGATAACTCTGATTTTTTAGGTCTGTCAGATTCCTTAAATAGCAGTCGTGGTGGTGATAATTTTTAAGTTTTGGAGAGTAAGATGAGAGACAGAGTAGGCTGCGAAAAATAACGCAAGGCTCTTTGATACATGACTTTGTTAACAAATGCTCTCTCTTGGGCAGCCCCACATAGCTGCTGTACGCACGAAATGCGTTTATGTACAGGCTGGGAACCCCGATGGGGAGACCGAAGAAATTGTGCAGGATGAGCCAAGCCGACTTGTGGTGATGAAGATGGGGCATAGCCCGTATGCCTGTAATGTGCTGGACAAGTATGAAAGGAAATTTTCCATATTTTTGTGACTCTTATGCAATTCTTTGCCTCATTAACTTCCCATAGCAGCGAGTTTCGCTGTTGAAGTCATATTTGCATGTTAATGAGCTGCAGTCGCATAGACGCATTAGCCGTCTGAGTGTGCATATGCATATTTTATAAGGTAATTTAACTCGTGAAGATCCACTCCCGTTTTGACAGAGGGCAAAAAAGGAACCTAGGAACTTCTAAGAGGTGTTTATGCTGTGCTGTGTCATATGTGTAACTGCAGTTTGGCTTGCTCTCCTACTCCCAATCTCCAACTCAGCTTTTTCTTGGAGGCTTTAATTTCTGGCCTTCTGCTTTTTCTTGCCTTTTAAAAAAAAAATCCATACTGACAACAAACACGCCAGCTAACAAGACTGGCCCTTCTTTTTTCTTAGCAAGCACCACATACACACAATAGCTTCGACAACCAAATTTCTCTTGTAGCTCTGTTCAATGCTTCTGTTTCAAGAAGTTTGTCTGGTCGAAAGGAAAGTGCTGTTGCAGCTGGATCTGCTCAACGCTCCTGGAGAAGTGGCTGAAATCGGTCCAGATACCATGAGCCAAAACACATAATCTAGTATTTGTTTTACGCTAATTTGAATGAATAAGGAAACACTGTTCTTTCTGCTAACTTGGCTTTTCGTGAAGGCTCCCAGCTCTGTCAGACTTTGTTTTGCAGCAGATTAAACGGGCTGCACAAAGATTGCTGGCAGTTTTTTGGGGGAATATGGAAGGTGATCCTGAAAGAAATGTTTGTGTTGCTCCCCCAGAGTTGTTTGTGTAGGTCCCTCCGCAATTTCTGTACGTGCCTACGCTCTTGTTACATGAAAAGCCAGTTTCACAGTTGTCCACGTAACCAGAAGTAGGTATTAGCTGTATTGCCTCTCACATTTGAAAAGTTAAGAAGAATTAATATGGAGATAGCCATGTGTGCAAAGTTCATACATCATTTCAGCCATCAGAAGACAGGTTAGAGTGGTATTTATTAATGGGCTTTTTGCTGGCTCTCAGTACACACAAATCTGTTACTGGGGTCGTGATATCCCAGCACCAACTGTGCTTAATTCTTCAATTCTAGGGGCAGCATCATATTTTTCAATATCAAATTCTATTGTATTTTTGATTCAGGTGGAACAGAAGCATTGTTTCACCTTTTATCTGCTGAAAAAAATGACATTTTCTAATGTAAAAATATGCACACGATAGCACAAATCAGAAAAATGCCTCTAACTATTTCTGTGGAACTTCTTTTCAGTGTGGTGGCGTGTTGGATTTTGATTTATTTTTTTTTTTTTTTCCCCAAACCTGAATTTTACAGGAAAATACTTTTATAAATGCCTGTCTGGGCATTCTTTCCTCTTTTTTCACATGCTGATACAGCTTAACCAATACCTCAGCAGTGGTTCAGACCAGAATACTTAGTTGCATGGCTATGTAATTTGTGGGGGAAAAAATACAATATATAGTCCTGTGCTTTCCATTGTTAGGCAAAATTCACCATAACTTATATCAGTACATTCCAATAAAATGAGGTGTCCAGCTCTCTTAAAAATTAAAACTCAAATTTCATACAAAGATGAATGTTCACAGGCCTGTTTGAATTTCCGCTTTTATCCAAGCAGATGCAGGTTACGTACAAAAGAAATTCTGCTAATTTCATGTCTGAATATAAATAATTAAGACAAGAAGCACTGTTGTACGTATTAAATGATGATCTCCTCTGAACGGGGCAGCGATTCAATTTGTTCAGCGTTTTTTGCCCGGTGCTGCATAGTTCCCACGACTGGCGCTTTGATGTTAGCAGGTAGCTGGAAAACGATTAATCTGTTGCAGTCCAGTAATTAATTAATTTATGTTTTGGTCAGTTCAGCAGCACTTTGCATTTCTATACCTGACTGCCTCGTTAATGTTTGCGCAGCGCTTGGAATGGATAAAGCACCCAGTGACTCCCGTTCATAGAATCACTTCTAAAATGCGACCAGCTGCCATGGAAGCGAGTGGAGAAGGCTTTGCTCATGAGATCTGCCCTGCCCTTAAGACTTCTGTTTTTTTTCCTTGATTATTCCAGGTTTTTTTGTTCACTTTAGGCCTCTGCTACTTCCAAACGCGGTGACCAGGCCTTGCTCCTCTTCCCCCCGGAGGTGCCATCTTGTGGACAGGCGGGCCTTGCTCTGCAGAGGGCCGGCAGGCCACAACTCTGTGAAACATCCAGGGATCCAGGTTAAAGTAAAGTTTTGACTGTAAAAACAGCTGTTTCACGTCACCATTTTACTAAGGGATCCTTAAAGAATCTGCCCGTCGCCACAGCGGTGGGTGGTGAGGTCGCAGGAGAGGGGCGATACAACACAGAGTGCTGGCTGCAAGTAGGGATTTTCCATGGAAAATGGAATACTTAACGGCATACAGCTTTATTGTATGAGCAAAAATACGCTGCTGGAGATGTCTTCCTTCAGGAAAATTTTAAAACTGCCTAAAAATGGGCTTTAAATTGTGAGTATGGGATGGTGCTCAATAGTTGCTCCAGTGGAGGGATTTGAGCAGATTTTTTCTGGAGTAAAAGGTGTCTTCTGGAAGGGAAGGCGTTTTTTGGAATAAAAGGTGTCTTCTGGAGTAGAAGGTGTTTTCTGGAAGAGAAGGTGTTTTGTGAAAGGGAAGGGAAGGCATTTTTTGGAATAAAAGGTGTCTTCTGGAGTAGAAGGCGTTTTCTGGAAGAGAAGGCGTTTCTTGGAAGAGAAGGCCACTCTTGGTCGCAGCTGAAGGAGGGGACTGTAGCTGGTAGAGTGGAGATGAGTTCCTGGCACAAAGTTCCTTTCTGAGGGGGGACAGCCTTTGCTGTGGCAAATTCTGTTAATTTTTTACCAGTTGTGGTATTAGATCGCATCCATTTCCAGGCAGTGTCTGGGCTCCAGTGTGACCTTAAACTCCCAAAGACTCTTAACCATCGGGCTGACTCTAGGGGCAACTCCAACTGTGTCCTCAGCATCGTTACCTCCTGTTGAATGTGCTTAAGCTCATGTGTGTTAAATGTGCTTTTGCCATGTCGAGTGAGGGTTTTGCTATAGCTGATAGTTGTGTTGTCGATGGGACATGCTGCTGTAAAAGCAAAGGGTTTTGAGGTGAGAACAGCTGTAAGTGGTGAAGCGAAGACACCTTAATATATATAAATGTGTAAACAGAATTAAAGGTGCTATTGAGGTCGTGGTGATAGGTGAGAATACTAATAATAACTAATATTAATACGGTGCTATGTATTATACTGTAGAGGTTTGAAGCCAGAGGACAAGTAATTCTAGCATGAAGCAACTGAAGCTAGAGATGAAAAAGATGATGGTTTAAACTAGGGAAATAAAGAGTGAGAAGGAAAGAAAACTTCAGCTAGGGAGGAATTGTTTGAGCTAAGAGGGCACTGGGATAAGAGTGATTAAATCTGAAGTGTACAAAAATCCGTTTAAACTGAAACCGGAAGACTTTTAGCCACCAAAGTGGGATTCTGCAGTATCACTCAGCTGTTGTCACTCAGTAGTTGTAAAGGAGAGCTAGGGAAATGTATGTGATTAAGTGTAATTTATGCTTATTTAGGGATTATATAGCAAATTTTTCTGTGATTGCAGAGGATTTGACTCAGTCTTACAAGAGGCCTGTACCCATTTTACGTTCCTGATCTGCCAGCAGTGAAGCTCTCGCTAGATGTGACCTGACTCTGATTTAGGCCATAATTTCCCAAATTATAAAGTTACAGACCATATCAATGCAATTTTCTCATTTCTCTTCTACATGCAGATGATTAGGTATATTATGTTTTTCTCTGTTTAACTCACAAGTCCATCTGGGCAAGTTTAATTACATCTTTCTTGAAAGTTATGTAGGTAAAATGATGCACTTTAAATAAAACAAGAGACTGTGCAGACATTTTTATAAGCAGATGTTCCAACTATCTGGCAGTGTATTGATCCCCTGTGCATTTTATATGATGCCTCTTTTCAATTTAGCTTCTTTGCATTTGAATTAGTATGTAGGTATTGAAATTAAATCTCATTTAGGGAGTTACAAAAACACCTTCTTTTCCAAGCATCTGTAAAATCAGGGAGAACGTGGACCCAAAATACTTCTTTATTGCCGATAAAAATGAAGTTTCATGGCAAAATTGGAGGTGATTAGTCTATGGCTTTATAGGTAAAGTACTGTATGATTCTTAGAAAATCTAAACATTATTGGAAAGGGCCTCATTTTGTAATGCTTGTGCATTCATTGAGTGGAACGAGAAGGTAATAGAGTGGTGCGATGCGAAACCTGCGCTGGGGCTTGCTGCTGGGGTTTGATTTACCCAACTGCATCTCTGTATGGCCCGAGAGCCACAGTACTGGGCTACAGCCTGTACCTAGAAATTATCATACATATACTTATTGCATGCAAGACACTGCTCTCCCACTTCTTGAGATTTCAGTTTGGAGCTTGTGTTTACCACTGTTTGTCTTCAAACTGGGGAAAAAACTGGTCAGAAACGTGCCTTGACGTAAACATTTTCTCCCCTGACACTGCCCTGCGTAGGTGCAAAATTTCTTCCCCTTTTCTCCACGCTTTTGTGGCTAATTTCTTAATTCAGAATAGTAACAGGAGCCACTGGGGGAGCCATTAGCTTCTGCTCAGGCTTGTGGGGTTAAATCCCTTGGTTTTGCCTTCTGCCCTTACCTCGTGCAGCGGAGCGTTAACCAGCTGAAAATGATTTTGGCAGCAATCATTATTGTTTGGATAAAGGTCTCTCAGCTAAGCAGCAATCAAGGGTGATCATCCAGATGGAATAAAAGGGGAAAGGGTCAATTCAACTTTGATAATTATAGCACTATAAATGTGGGCAATAACGGAATTACCCTTTACCAACAGCTAAATGTCTAAATAGGCTGGCAGAGCTGACGTTATGGCTCGCAGAAAGCGAGGCTCTTAGCTGGGTGTGATATCGTAGGACCCCTCGTAGAAATGCACACTGACTTCTGCAGCGAGGCACTGGTTTTCCCAACTGCTCCAGGTCTTAGAGGATTTTGGCTATTAAAAGAGAACAGACGCTTTCGTGTTCTTGCGAGTTGGTGCTCGAAGTCAGGCTGTGGCAAATACGGGGGCTGCTCTCAATAAATATTGCTTTTAATGAATAGAGCGCCGAGTGCTTTAGTGCAGCTCATTTATCTGAACGTTGTTTAAGGCTGCTTTATGGAAGCGTTTGTCAAGTGCTGTGACAGTCTGTGCTCTGAAATTAAGGATATGCTCATGAAAGGCAGCACTAACTCAGTATTGCAAGTTTTAGGAAAGTTTTCAGGTGTATTTTGGTGAAAAAGCAAAATTTATACATGATCACTTCAGTGCTTCAACTTGATTTTCCTTATGTATTTGAATTTTTATTTTGCAGTAAAACATACATGTTTAGCTTTATGAATCAAGCTAAGGCACAATCATTAAATAGCCTGTATCGTATTAATTACAACCATTTATAATTGTGAACTGAAGAAGTTGCTAATCAATGAATTAACCAGCCAACAGTCAACATCTCCAGCTGAAGTTGGTGCCTTTCAACTTCATTAGACTTTAATGTCAGGGAGAGTATGAAAAATATACCTATCTTAATGTGTTGATGTGCCTTAATTTCACTTTTCTGAGTTTAAGCATATGAAGGTTGCATCTGTTTTAAGGGAAATTGTCATTTATAAAATTATAAAATCCCATGTGCATATCGTGTAGCTGGAAAGAAAAAAGAAGTACATCTGAGAAAGCTTTGTTTGAATTCTGTCCGGCGTGTGTTGAGTACAGCAGGAATTTAGGTAGCTTCCTCTTTTTGTGTGAAATACCTGATATACCATCTTTTAATTTCTACCTTTTAAGCCTTCACGGCTGCAAAATAGATCCCTGACCAAGTTCAGAGTATTATCGTGCTTTATTTTTTTTTTTACTTGTGAAAAAGCAAGTAATATAACGGGTGTTCAGTAAGACTGGGAAGAATAAATTATTCCTGCCCCCGCCAACTTGCTGTCTGTGTAAACAGACAACATGAAACGCTCACTGAGAGCCAGATCAAGCTTTATTCCTGTAGCATTCACTCTCCTTCCATTTTTCATATGGTCCACATGAAATGGCATTTTCTCTAGTTTCCTGCTGTGTGGGCTTTACTGGAAGACATCTAAAGAGGGACTTGAAAGAAGGGAGGTTGATGGTGGGGCTTTCTGCAATATGAAAGCAGGGCACAGTGCAGGAGACACAGCCGGATAAAAAGAGGCTGGAGGTGACTGGATGCATGGGTGGAATGAAAATGAGAAATACACACTTCCTCAGCTATGGAAAAAAATTGTTTCCAAATTTTTGGTATGATGTAACCTACATCAGATTGTCTTTTATAATGTCCCTTAAAAAGGGAATTACGTCAAAAACAAGTAACGGCCTTGTATTTCTGAGCTTTACTGCTGAAGTCCAGGTTGTGGTGATTTGGCAGTGACTTGGAGCATCGTGTTCTTCTACCTCGCACATCTGTGATGAATTTGTGATCCCCTTTTATGTGTAACGCAGGTCCCGTGGTCTCCAATCTTCTTTTTTGGTTGGTATACAAATACGCTGTGCCATAGCCAGAGAAGGTAAATACAGGCGATTCTGAAGTGGCAAACATGACTGAAAGGGATGATACTTACTGCCAGTTAAAGTAAAATGTAGGAAAAAAGACTTAAGGAGAGACAAGCTTCATTCTTTTCTTCCAGAGGGGAGAAGTATCTTTGAAAGAGGTGGAGATGAGAGACCAGAGAGCAGGCTGAGGAGTGGTACATCTGCCAGTGTAGAAATGATGGTTAACGTGACAGCTCTGAAAGAATAATTGGAAGAGACACCCCCCAAAATGGATTTTGGACAGCAAAACAGGGAGAGTTGGGGGTGAGGAGAGGTTGATAGGCTCTTGAAGGACAGCCCGAGGGATCCAGCTGTAACCACGGCACCTGGAGCAGAGCGAGCTGGAAGATGCTTTTGCCGTTGTGTAGACGTTTGCACGTGTTGGCTATGGGTTAGGAGCACTAAAGCACTTAAGGAGAGAAAACAAGTCTAAAAGGCGGCGCCGCGCACAATCGAACTGTTATTGAAACATGCATTCCTCAACTGGAATAAAAATGCTCTCCGTAGCAGTATAAAGATGATGCCTCTTCTGAGTCAGGAAGCCCAGCTGCGACTCTCGAGTCAAGTGGCCAAGAACAGTTATCAGTAATGGCTACATTTCTCACTTTATAAATTGGAAAAACTGCAGAATCTCTTTTTTTCCTGTGTGCGAGTGAGCAGCGGTGCTGGGCAAAGTGGGCTCCCCAGCGTGCACCAGCAGCCCCGCTCGCTTTCTCAGCAG
>NW_009726510.1:6000-12135 GCF_000703405.1 Apaloderma vittatum | reverse complement strand
GGTGCTGGCTCCTTATTAGTTTGTTCTCACTGATGTGGGCTGCTCATTTCAAAATCTGAAAGTTAATTTCCAGTGTATGTAACGCACAGCTGCAAGGCATTTCCTTTTCTTACTTGCTGGATCTAAGTAGCAGAGAATCATAGATTCATTTGGAAAAAACCTTTAAGATCGAGTCCAACCAGCAACCCAGCACTGCCAGGTACACCACTATAAACCATGTCCCACAGTACAGGTAACAGGTGTGTACTCTTTTTTCTCAGTCAAAAACAGAGGTTGTCTGTGTATTTTCTTAGTTGTCATAATAGCCTCATGATAACACTCTTCAAACTGCTAATTGAAAGATAATCTGCATGGAATTTTCCAAAATTTATTAATACTAACTTAATTTCATCAAATTTAACAGTCACATTTTTGGATCTCTATTGCATTTCTGCACAAACTTGCATGTTTTCTTTTTTTCTTTTTGTGTTGGTATATTGGTATCCTTAGGAGTATGAAAGTTACTCCCTGATGGAATTCAAAGTAGTGACCTGCCATTAGTTAGCGGGAGGAGAGAGAACTTAGTGCTTCCCCACGTAAATTATGTGAATCCTGGATGTAAGCCAGGCATTCATTTTGTTAAAATGGGGTTTGATAATTGAAACTAATTTCACATCGACCCCATTAAGTTGCATTTTATTGCTCATTTAATAGGCCCTGTCTCACAAGCTCCCAGAACTAGGAAGCGCCTTTGTAACATGAATTTATAATTTGTCAAAGCTCCGGCCAGATAGGTAAACGTGGAGTTTGCTCTGTCGGATCAGCACCGACACGTGCAACAGATGTTTTGCCGGTGTTTGGCCAAGGCGAGTATCTTTACAGAATCATAGTTCCCTCAAAGGAAAGCGGAGTTAAAAGGTACGGCTGATACTACTACATGTATAGTACAAGCTAGGTAAAAATGTTTAGAGCTTGTTAAAATTGTATCCGGGTCTGAGAAGTACTAAAAGAGGCATTTAGGGGGCCGGTTAGTGGTTTGAGCAGCGGTGCTGACAACAATGACAACACCGAGGTCATGGGTTCGATCCCCACTTGGTCCCCATGTGTTGCCTGGTCTAGTGGAGAGGTGATGTCCCCTCCCATGACAGGGAGGTTGGACTAGATGATCTCTAAGGTCCCTTCCAGCCTAGGCCAGTCTAGGATTTAACACTCAGTTTTAGCTGCTGCTTCACAATCCAGACCACGTTCAAAGCACATGGCTAACGCCTCCATTTCTAAAGGTATGAATGTAAAGGATCGGAAATGTGTGTTAGGCAAAGCATACAGTTCTCTTGCTCGTCATGGAATAACAACATCTGACAGGTATTATTCACATTAAAACACCAGCGGGTGCAGGAAAGGGGACACTTGGCTGTTATTCTGCTGAAGGATTTAGAGCTGATTTGTCCAATCAAAATGCTTTGTCGGCAAGAGTTGACACATGGAGTTGTCTGCGTTGGGTAGTCTCGGTGCTGAATTGCTGCTGGTTCGATGTTTTATTTTTTCTCACTCCAAAATAGTGAATTCCATTCTAGAGTAGAAATGACACGGAAAATGAATGAAATCCTCCTTTAAAAACAATCACAACATGCTTTTATCCTCTATAAATGTCCTCAGGAGTCAGATGAAATCTGGAGAGAGAGCAGGACAACCTCCTCTTCGTTGCACTTGCATTTTGTGTTTAGAACAGATTCAGAAATCAGTGCAGAGAGGCAGGAGATGAAGAAAACATGGGCAGGGCTGGAAGCGTTTAGAACCAGCTTCGCGTGAGTCTACAGCTGCAAACATCTGCAGCGTGTGCTAGTGGACTATGGCATGTCTGTGGGATGAAGTCCTCATGTTGCAGCTCTACTTGGACAGTTTGAAAAGGTCAGGAACTGCCGAATCAAGCCGAATAAAAGCACAGGAGATGGGAACCCAACCTGGGATTTGGACAAGAAAAATCTTCACCTTCGCCTTTGGGTACTGTCATCGTTCCTGGGGCTAAGGATGTTCTAATGACATCATTGCAGGCAGTAATAGTCCGATTGCTCTTTTCTCCTTATTTTTATTGAGTAGTGTTGAAAAATCTTACGTGAAGTCACGATTTCAGTTTCTTCCAACACCTAGCAGTGTTTCTGTGCAGGTGTGGTTGTGCTGAATTTGAAATGTGCTTGCTGTGTATAAAATGTGCTTATAGCGTTGGGTTTTTTTCGCAGGGGTACAAGCTAAATGTGCCTGTCAGTGTTTTGCAGGATTTGTTCGTGAAAGGTTGTTAGCCTGTTAGGTCTTACACGTTGGAGTCAGCAGTAGCATTCACAGTTTTTGCAAGGTGTTGTGTTTAAAACCATGGCAAGGGCTTTTAATGCTTTTTTAATTTAACTTTCCTTAATGTGGCACCCAATTACCGGTAAAATTTAACCACTCCGTCTTAGTTTTGAGTGTAGACATCCTCTGGGATTTTGCTGCTTTCTTCTAAAAGTATTTAGGGGAAGACACTTGAAAACACCGCGGCGAACGCTACAGCAGTTAGCGCAGATTTTATGTAATTTTAGAGATGTCATAACATAGCTTTACACTAAAAATGCTCTTTTTTGTGTGCGCGTCAACTGATGAAATGTGCCAGTCCAAATCGGTGAGATTTCAAGATCCAAGATCATCGTACACTTGATAACTAGCAGGACAGAAATTATGGGAGTTGTGTCTCATCCCTTGCAATCATTTTTTATTGTGAACAGGAGAATGTAGTACTTTTAAAAACTATGAGTTGCTCCTGAAGACTTCAGAAGATCTCACTTAAATTCATTAGTTGCTGCACAGGTGTCCACATAGCATTTAAAGTAATCAAAAAATGTATTAGTTTCACTATACAAACGTATTAGCATCTAGCCTGTAGTTAAATGAAGAATGTCTTAGCTAAACCACATATTACCAGCATCTCTGTATCTGTAAAATGCTTAAGTTGAATTGTCCTTTATGAATAAAATCTACAATAAATGCTACAGACAGACTCCATATAGAGACTTTAAATGACAGAAAAAAAACCCTCTGGGTTCACCAAACCTCTGCATTTATTTTCAATCCTCCTGAATAGCAGCGCAAGGGCAATCCTCTGAAAACAGTGCCCTTCAGGAGAGCATTCTCCTAGGTAGGAGCACGGTTTAGTTTGCTGGGATTGTAGTTTCCTCATGAGGAGAAGAAGAATTTATTTCTGCTTATTTTGCAGCTGACTTGTTGTTGTGAAAATACGGACAAATAAATGTTCGCTTGCTTGATCTTACACCAGAGAGTCGAGAGTTCTTGGTTCATTGCAACTCCCAAAAAAGCAGACAGATGAAGGAGGAAATGTGATGAGAAGACACTTACAGGGAGGGATGACCAAATTGCCTGAAGGAATGTGCCAAAGGGTGCGAGGTGTCAGGCTACAAGGCAGACTGTCCTGATTCGTAAATCTCTGTGTTTCCATTAAAAATGCGATTGGATTTTCCCTGCAGCAGAGAAATTGTAGAAAGAGAAAAGGCCTTGTAAATTTTTTTAAAAGTCTTTTTTAAAAAAAAAAAAAAGTAGGGTTTTTTAAGAACCATAAACACTTTTAAAATGCAGAGGGACAAGGGAAAAACTACAGGATTTTTGAGTCTTTCAGTAACACAAGTAGTAAAAAGTAGATGCTAGTACATCACCATTTTTTTGTATTGGGTTGGAAAACAAGAAGAATACATATGAAGAGATAAGCAAAACCATAACCTCCTTGATAATGTGATTCAGAATTAGGTGTTTATGATTTGGCACGTGCATTCAGAGCAGGAGTGTGGAGGGGAGTGGGTGTGTGAGGGGCTGGTTAATTGGAAAGCTGTCTGATTTCCCTCAAGAAGCTACGATAGAGCAACAAAGACACAATCCTCTGTGGTGTGCATCCTTCACCGGAGGATCAGAAGTATTGAAGATCGCATTAGTTTCCACCTGAAGTGAGGCTGCGTGAGGTGAGCCCTGACACGTTCCCTACGGAGTCGGAGCAGAGGGTGCCTCGAAAGTGGTTTCAGGGTCTTTATGTGCAGCTGCTGCTTTCTTGAACCTACAGGTAGAAGAGAGCACTCGCTGTCTTCACTGACAGCCCCGTCCTGGTAAACCTCATCCGAGTTAGCTTGGATGTGGTGAAATTAGGATGCCCAGGAAAGCAGAGTGGGAGCTGGAGGATGCTCTGGTGCAAAGCAGTCCGTACGCACGCTCTGGCTTTTGCAAGTCGGTCACTCGTTCCCGGGCTGTGGCACTCGCAGGGTGGTGAAGGCAGCTCAGGGGGCATCACAAACAGGGTGTTTAGTCACCAGTTTGAATTTTCAGTCTCAGAAGTAGCGATTTTTCTTATCATTTGCAGCAGTGAACCAAGCAGTGCCTCCTCCCAGCTCACAGCTAGTTTTATTATTTTGAGTTCATATATTTGTGAGTTCACATTCATTTCCAAGGAGTTTTTCTCATGAAAACTTCTGCTCCCTTGACCATGAGTTGAATTTTTTTAGTGTCTCTCAGTATCCAGTTCAGATTTCATACAGATCAAATTTAGTTTTCTGCAATAATATCACCTCACTTTTGATAAGATGATCTTAATACTTGCTTGCTGTAGCAGTGTAAATGTTGTATTCCCTTTCTTATTCTTTGGAGCAAGTTTTTGGTGCTGGTTACTCCAGGTTACTTTAGATGCCCAATTTAAGAATCAAGGAACCAAAGTTAGATGACAAAATTCAATGTACAGTCAGTGAAAACGAGCGATTGGGATCCTTTATCAGAGATGACACGCTGGGCACTAATTACCATGTCAGATATTCTATGTCTTAATCAATTTCAGAGATCTCATTTATAATTTTTACTCTTACTGACAAGTAGTTATTCAAAGAAGTAAATCGACTATCTATGTAATTTGCTTCTTGGACACAGAAGGCTGAAAATTAGCAGGTTGTTTTTTTTTTTTTACCCCCTGGAGAAATCTTCCTCTCTGCAGTGCGGTGTTCTGCTAATTATTCCTTTGTCCCTTTTTTTTTTTGTTTTCCAAAGGTGACAGAGAAAGCTGAAAGGGAACAGTATGTGCATGGGGCAGCCAGGTGCAGGTGGGTGAGCACTGCTGGCAAGGGCTGCTTTGGCTCAGATGCCTCCAGCTTCGATGATGATGATTTTTTGCAGTCAGGAATGGAGATAAAGTCTGCACCAGCACAGGAAAGTCAGGGTTTGTGACCAGAACCACCCAACGTTGCCAAGATCAGCCTGTTTTGTTTGCACCGGTCTTGTTGCTGGGAGGGGAGAACAGAAATCAGGGCAGGGTTTTAGGCTGTGTTTGGAAACTAATCGCAAAATATCGTAAATCAGAGGACTAAGCAGGGTGCCCATTAAAAAGGTACTCGTGATGAGATCTTCAAAAAAACTCATTTTATTAATGCCGGCAGTGAGTACCTTTAAGATGCAGCCTTTCTGCTTTGTTGTGTTACAGGTTGTTTTTAAAACAATCAATTTACAAAGAGCTTTTTTTTTTTCCCTTTTTTCATGCTGTTAAAGCAAATTGGTATGTAATTAGATTTATATACTGAATAATCTTATTTGCATATCCAATTAATTCGTCCTGTTTTAATTTGTTAGGGTTGGATTCACATTAGTAGTGAAAAATAACACTTAAATTATCAAGGATTCAAATTTTCTTTCACTACAATTTGTTCAAGTTGTTGCATTAAACTTAGTCCTGAGCATCCTCTTCCTTTTAAAGGCTATTAAGTAATATGGAAAGAAAGCAATGAAAAGAAAACTAACTCACGGTACAAAAACGAGTCTATTTAAGCTGACCAAAGCAAATGCAATGTGAATTTAGGCTTTTAAAGTATCTTACCATAGAATCACAGAATGGTTTGGGTTGGAAGGGACCTTTAAAGGTCGTCTAGTGCAACCCCCCAGCAGTGAGCAGGGATATTTTCCAGCAGACCGGGTTGCTCAGAGCCTTCTCCATCTCGATGCTTGATGTTTCCAGGGATGGAGCTTCTACTTCCTCTCTGAGCAACCTGTTCCAGTGGTTCACCACTCTCACTGTAAAAATTTTCTTCCTTCTATCTTGTCTGAATTTTCCCTTTTTTTTACTTTAAAGCCTTTGTCCTGTTGCAACAG
>NW_009726510.1:0-5979 GCF_000703405.1 Apaloderma vittatum | reverse complement strand
TCTTTCTTACAAGCACGGAAAGGCTGCGATACAATTTCCCCCAGAGCCTTCTCTTCTCCAGGCTGAAGTGCCCCAGCATTCAGTCTTTCTTCGTTGGAAACATGGTCCATCCCTCTGATCATCTTCCTGTCCCTCCTCTGGACCCACTCCAATGAGTCTATTGCGTTTCCTGTGCTGAGGACTCTAGGAGTCCCACTTATGATCTGTAGATGTCCTAAGGCTGTGAATAATTTTAATTGCAGAGTATTTATTAGTGGACCTTGTGAGCATTAGGATTGTTGACAGTTCTCCGCTGATTTTAATTGTCAGTCATGAAGATTTCACTCAATGTAGTGAGTGAATCATTTTGACTGTCTTGACTTCTCACATCTTTAATGAAAAATGCAGAAGCCAAGCAAAAACATGGAAGAGGGACCTGATGTGAGAAGTGCTAACACACCCTAAATTCCACACATCTCAGTACAATGGGGAGGTGTTTAGCGCCACTGAAAACTGTGCCACTTCATTAGGTACCAAAGGATGTGATTTTAGCGGCTTCCTGTGAAACTCTACAACTTTATTAGCTAGACAGAGGCGTGTTTTCACAGGCATAGTCCAAGAAATGTTCAGGTTTTGCTCTGAATCAAGAAATAGCTCGGCACAACCCCTGCTTGTAAGACCAATGCGCAGAGCCTCGGTCATCCCTACCAGGCGGGTGGTTGGTTTTCCATCGATGGCTCTGCTGCTCCTGCATGATTTCAGACTTCAGGTTCCAGTTTTGGAGTGGCTGGGCTGTGAGACTGCTTAGGAGGTATTAACGAGGCTGAAAAATCAGCAAGCCAAGTGTGTATTTAAATGTGCTCAAGACAGTTTGTTCCTGGCATGTGAGAGACATGCAGGTCACCATCCTGCTTCCTAGTTACCCTGACAGCTTCTTTGGAGTTTGGGAGCAGAGATCTGTTAGCCATGGGGGGGAAAAAAAAAAAAGAAAAAAAGGGAGGGGATCAGTGAGTCATTATAAAGAGCTAGAACAGTTACATTGTAACCTGAATTTAAAGTGATATTTCAGTATAGTTCAAAGTGTCCCCTAGGTTTTTAAAGAGATTTTTGGATGTGTTCTTATAGTTACTGGAAAGCATCTTCTATCCCTCCAGAAGGTGTCTGTCCATCTGTTTAGTGCATCAATTGAGGTACAATAAGCTACCTGGTTTTAACTTTTTCTGAGGGCAAGCTTGCTGCTCACCTCTGCATGCCCTTCGCCCTTGTTGCGATGAGATGGATGGCAGAGGTATCTGTTGTTCTCATAAAAGTCAAGTGTCTTAACTTTAGTTTAATACCCAGCCACTTCGTTACATGTTTGCTTAAATGTGTCTCTCTGCTTTCGTTTGATTCCGGCATTTGCAGCAGCTTTGCCTGCAAAATGTTAACTGCCACCAAAAAAAAACCACTTTTTTTCTCTTTTTGTGCAAGAAGCAGGCCTTGAAGCTTTTATTACTGCTGTTGGGCAAATTATGAGTAAAAAAATCATTACATATGGTTGACACACAAAGCCTAAAAATCCATAGTTTCTTTCTCTCTGTTTGACATCAGTAGAGAACTGGGTTGCATGTCCCGCGTCCACTGAAATCAGAGGAAAAACCACCCTGTGATTGGGCGGGGGCTGAATTGTTGATTCCAGAGGCTTTAGCAAAAATCGTGTCAGTGAAAGGGAGATGAGCTAAAAATTCACATTTCTAGGCCCATGAAGCTGCTTCAAAGTGAGCACAGGACAATGCAGAGCAAGGCATTAAAAATTGAAAATAAAGGCAACAATGTATATTTATATGCAATAAATGAGTAAAATATCACTGTAATTATGTTGCAGTTATTTGAAATACATCCTAAGGTAAATTGCATTGGCTCCTCATTAGCAGCTGTTGGTTATTAGGTAAATCTGGTGCCAGAGGAAAAAAAGAATAGGTGCAAGTGCTTAGCTATTGCCCGCGTCTCCAAACACTGGTTATTTTGTGCCTTTTTGTACTAATCCTGCCTAAAAGTTGCAGGTAACTACTGTGGATCCAAGGTAGCCTGCCCACAGGACATGGGAAAGACCTCGGTTGTGTCGCAGCCAGGCGGTGTGAAATCCAAATAAGGTGACAGTTGCTGGCAAAACAATGTCAGTGTGCTGGTTTTATCTCGTGAGGAATGACTACACCCTTCTGCTTAGTAATAAAAATAAAATGCGTAACGGGCCTGGTGTCCCTGGTAGCTTTGGCTGTAGCTGTAAGATTCAAATAGGTGTACAGATAATGTATTCCCTCCCTTGTTCTCTCAAATCTCTCCGTCTGCCTGCTTTGTAAACTCTATTTGACCAAGCTACAAACAGCTTTTAGTTTCTAAGGGCAGGAAAAGACAGTACGCATCCCTGCGTGCCGGAAAACTAAGTGAAAATGACCTCTAGCTCTAAGGCACTTATTGAAAACCTATTTTAAATTGAATACACAAGCCAAGATAATACAGGCTGTTTGATAAGAAACATTAGAGAAATCCATAACACGAGGCTTTTTATTACGGGTTTATTACATCAATCTCTCCAGTGGGTAATGGAACTTGTAAATATACTCTTATGTAGGAGTCTCCTTGCGGGCTTTTTATTCATGCTGAAGTAAGCACAGCAAACTTATTTGCTGTCAGGCTACATTGAATTTAAGATTAGTATTTATTTTGGTTCTAAAGAGGTTTTGCTTTTGTGGATTGGAAGTTGGCGGAACAGCTGGAGGAGAAGGGAGCTGGGAGCTGCAGGGGAGCAAATAAGTTTTCCGAGCGAACCGCTGGGTCCCAGCGCAGGGCGTGGGGCGGGCGCAGGTCCGGGGCTTAACTGCTCGCCCCGGTGGGCTGCCTCTCCTCTGGGAGGTAAATGTTGGCTTGTTTAAGAAGGAGCTTGCTGGCTTTCTGCCGAATAAGCAAGATGAAAAAAAATCATCTGTGGGATTAGAGAAATAATTGACGGGAAATATTTACTGCGTTAACCATGTGTGCAAACGCGGTCGCGGTTTGCTTTTTACCGTACGCACTTGTTCTTTAGTGTGAAAAAGGTTCTAATTCTTTTCTAGAGGTAAACTGAGTAATACTGCTGTGGCAAGAAGGGAACAGGCTTTGTTTGGAAGAAGTTAAGGGTACATTTATACGGAATGAAGGACTAAGTTTATATGGAAGTTCAAAGGACAAAAAAAGTTAAAATTTTAGCAACACTAACAAAAAAATACAAATAACAACTTACAAGCTTTTAAGTCTGTTCACTGGAGGATATCATTATTAATTGGTAGTTGACTTAATATAGGGAAAAATCTCCTTAATTAGAGCATGTTAATTGCAAAGACCAGAAACCTGTTGAGGTGTTGGTGAAGTCAGCATTTAACACAAGCTTGACTCGCAGTTAATTCCAGTTCTAATTATAGGAGTGTATTTTCATTCATACAGTGCCAGGCAAAAGGTGTCATCGCTGGGCTGCAAATGGCTACAATCGTATATAAAATACATTAAAAGAAACAATCATTGCATAGCTCGAGGGCACAAGCTTTAAATTGCAAAGCTTAATTCGAGTTCCACAACCTTCAGTCAATGAGACGATTGCAAATCCATTAGATTTTTCTAAGCGATGTTAGAGGTGGGGGGGAAAAATATGCAAAAATGCAGAAGGTGGTGGATGCGCCCTGGGCTCGGTTCATAAGTCGTGAGCAAAATTCTCTGAGTGGAGGGATATCCAGTTTTGTAAAGAGCTACACCGTGTAGCAACGGAGGAGGAAGGGATGTATTGATGTTGGTGCAGAATAAACAAGGCCAGGTCTGAGGGATGTTTCGCGTTTCCAACATTGACAAAGATCTTTTTGCTGTACGTGATGGATTAGGACTGAAGAGCGGCAGATGCGTGTGTTTAAGGTCTGAGGGTAACAAATGTGCTTGTATTGCAAAACCACTGCTGTGTCATACCCGCGTGAGAGAAACCATCCTGTTTATCCACATGGCTGGGCACTTTCTTCTATACCATATTACTGCACAGTAATGCTGCAGCTATTGTGCATCAGCAGATAGCACAGCACTATTTTCCTTGTGCCTTCTCACATGTATTAATTATGTATTATCATTTCCACCTCCTGCATATTTAAAAAGGCAGCAGGTTTTTTTTTTAAAAAAGCCTTCATTCTCATGGCTTTGAACTATTCTTGGCCGCCGCCTCAGCGCTCCTGCAAACTTCGCCGACGTCCACGACGCCGAGAGGGGCGGCGCTTCTCATTTGCAGCGCTTGGGTCGAGCAGCAAAGCAGGTCGAGAGAAACTTCCTCGGTGGCTTTGATTTCTTGCTGCTCGCTGATCAGGGCTCTGACGGGGCAGCACCGTGCTACCAAAGTGATCCCTAAAGAGTTACTCTCTGTTTAATTTCTTTCCCTGCCCGTTCTTTGTTCTGGGCTTCTTAAAGAAGTTGAAACCAAAGCTCTCGGTTCCAGATAAAAGACTTCTTACAGAAATTCTTATTTGTCTTTGAGGGATCTAAAAAAACCCAGTCAGGAGGTTCTTCGTACTGCATTCTCAATCCGGTGTAATCCTTAATTTTCAAAACAGAAAAAGCCATTCTTTTTTCTAATTCTAATGAAAAAATTGCTGAAGCAGTGCACATTACCCATTAAGCCTTCTCATCACTAGAACGGAATTACATGATTTTCATTAATTTTCTTGCTTTTAACTTTTGACTTGTAATTTACCAAAAAGAAAAAACCACAACTCACTACCCTGGAGCTGGTTGTCTCCCAATTGCCAAAGTGCTGCAGATGGCTACAGCATTCAGATGAGTGATGCAGGTCAGCTCCTATTTTGTCATCTTCCTGATGTTTTGGGCTGTTTATAGTAAAGCACTGCAAAGAATAGCATTTATTAGTTTGCACTGGAGTTCTAATCTATGACTTTTTTAAAGGCTTCCACGACCTACTGGTTTGCCGTAAGGGGACGTTGCGTAGTGACTGATTTATTTCACTGGGTCGCATCAAAACAGTAAAACATCTAATTGCTTGTTGAACAACAAAATAAATTTGTTATTTAATTATAAAGTAACAAGCTTCCTAGAGTAACACGTGTGATCTCTGTCCCATTTGACTGTTGACTTGCTCTCCTTATTGATAGCGAATTTGTTTTTTATCTCTGTAGTCATTGTGTTGCCGTGCACTTCTCCAGAGCTTTCCCTTATGTCCTTTGCCTAACAGCAAAACAAGAGCCTCCTCGGGGAGGGTGGCAGCTAGCTCTGCTTCATCTCTGGAGATGCAATTATTTTGTGTTTATCCTCCGTGCCTCTGGGTGATGGGAGGCAGGCAGATCTCCGTGCAGGCACACGGGGAGGACAGACTCCTGCAAAAAAGCGCCGTGCATCGGTCAGCAGCTGCCACCACATGACTTCTCCATGGTCACCACGGCGGTGGGAAGGCCTTGGAAGGTTTGGTAGGCTGTTGTGGTATCTGTCACGTTGATACTGGTTTGCAAATCATTTATAGGAAATGCTATTTGCATCATGTCAAAGTTGAATCTGAAGGGCTTCTTCACAAGTCACTGCCTTCTGTGTAACGTTTGCATAAGCAAAGAAAACTGAAATTTTACCCTTGGGATAGCTGCATTTTTTGGTAGGGGAAGGCTGTGGATGTGGTCTACCTTGGTTTCAGCAAGGCCTTCCACACGCTTTCCCACAGCATCCTCCTGGAAAAGCTGGCAGCCCACAGCTTGGACACGTGCACCCGTCGCTGGGTTAAAACCTGGTTGGATGACCAGGCCCAGCGAATGGTGGTGAACGGTGCTGTGTCCAGTTGGTGGCTGGTGACCAGTGGTGTCCCCCAGGAATCAGTGCTGGACCCAGTCCTGTTCCACATCTTTATTGACCCACCTGGATGAGGGGATTGAGTCTACCCTGAGTAAATTCGCAGATGACACCAAGTTGGGGGGGAGAGTGTTGATCTGCCGGAGGGTGGGAAGGCGCTGCAGA
>NW_009726509.1:70522-91733 GCF_000703405.1 Apaloderma vittatum | reverse complement strand
ATTGCCCCCGGGGCCAGGAGCCCCAGAGAACTTCTGCCCAGGGGCTCTCAGGCCAGGGCAGTGAGACATTCCCTTTTCAGCAGCAGCCACGATTACAGCAATGGAGTGATCAACAACAGAGTGGGTCAGCGATCCTCGGAGCCCCAGGAAACTCGCAATGAAAGCAGGTTTCATGCACACTTCACGCATTTACCTGAAACGTCCTGTGGACACTCGCCTTGGCCTCGGCATCCTTCACCTTTCACACAGCTCTTCTCCCCTCAACATCTCTCAGACATTGCTATCCTGCTTGTCTAAAAGCACAAACCTATCTACTAAATTAATCCTGTCCAGTGTGTTAACAGCTCTGTTCCATTTCAGTATGGCTTTTTCTTCTCAGCCACAGAAACCCATCTTTTTACCAAAAACAGCTCTCGAGTCCTGGGCCCTTGACGGGTGCCACAATAGAACAGACAAGAAACAGCGCTCCAGCACTACTGACCCTGAGCAGAAACACAACCCCTGACACTGTCATAATGTTCGAGTGCTTGTCCCACGTCAGAAACAACCAGCCTCTACCTAACAAACGAGAACACAGGGGAAACACTGTGCTTTGTTTCAGTGGTAATGAAATGCTGCGGTAAGGGCAATGTGGAGACCACGGCACTTGGGCGGGTGCGTACGCAGCTACTCACCATCAACGCCAGCACAACACTGCACCGTGGCTCCAACCCCACACTCAGGCAATGTTCCTATTGATATCAAACACAAATACTGGAGAGTTTAGCTCTGTGAGCCTTCTGCAGCGCTGAAAATAAGCGTATTTTCAAGGCTTATGTGCCTGGCATGTTCTTTAAAAAGTCCAGATCAAGGCTATAGGCAGGTCCTTTCAAACACCACCTTGCCTCTGTACCAGCTTTTTACAGCTTGCCAATGTTCCTGCCTGTCGCAAGACACCGGAGCATCAGGCCAAGGTACGGTACGGCCACGCGATCCTTCTCTAGTCAGCTGAAGGACCTCAGCTCTTACCCCGTGGCACACAGAAAGCCCCACCTACAAGTGAAGGCACTGTAGAACACTGCCTCAGGTATTATTCCTCATGCTCCAAAGAAGGCATTACCACCTGCTTCTCTTCTGTAGATTGCATTAACTGTTACAGATTTTTACACATCAGAGAATAAAACGCAGTTGTGAACAAAAAACACATCGGTCCCTCTTCCCTGTAAGGAACCGAACATGCAGAACTTTAAGCCAGGGCAAACACATCGAGCACGAGGAGACCCTGCACCTCTGCCATGTCCTGAGCTGTGCAGGTATGTGAGCATACCTCTAACAGCACCCACCAAGAAGAAGAAAATATTTCCAGGCTCCTCCAGGAGAAGTCAGTATAGACTGTCAAACACTATAAAGGGTCAGTCTATATTTTTTCCCCCCCTCTGCTCATTTGTCCTTTTATGGGCTAAAATCAGTAAGAGAGAGGGAACTCTGGTACTGCTGCCAAAGCTGAGAATTGACCACAGCAGCAGCAAAGCTCACTTCTGTCTCAGCATGGCTATTCCAGACAGGGTAGTTTATATTTATTACTGCAGAAGTGTAAAAATATTTGGTGGCAAAATGAAGCCAGCGGATGTTTTTGCTGGCAGAAGACAGAGAGCGACAACTGTACTACTCGTTGGGAAAGACTTAACAGCTGAGCATGTGCTGGAGTTGCTTTTGCAGTAACAAAGAGGCATCCAGTACTCTGTGATTAATAGGATTATAGTGGCTTTCCACTTCCCACCCAGATCAATTGGCATTTTAATTTATTCACTTACACCCTGGAGGGTGAAAGGATGAAATGAGTAACTTCAATAACAGCCCTTTTGCAAGAGTTTAAAAGGCTTCTCCTTCTTCTTCTGGCCCCAGCACCTGTCTCCAGCTCATTGCCACATTTTCACTACATTAAACTACAGCATTTTTATTTCTTCAGCAAATAAATCAATTAATACAATATAAAATAAAACATGGAAACATTAATACCTCATGTCCCCCAGCAAGGTAAACATTTTAAACTCCATCCTATGTGAAACTAGAAGGAAGACGTGCCAAGAATTCAATTTCCCACGTAACCTGAAGTAAGATTTCAACAGCAGTGTGAAAAAAGCACATCCATCCCCCAATATCGGTCTAAAGTGCAGCCTGCCATAAGAGAAGTTATTCTGTCACTGCAAGGGAATTTCTTTTAGTTTGAAATCCATAGTCAGTAAATGCTGCCATCTTTCTTTTTTACATTTTGTATGAACTAGGCAATGGTTTCCAATAAATTAGCTTTCTTGCAATCTGCTGGCCTCAACATGACACTTTGGTACATGGGTTAGCACCGGAGAGGGTACATCTGGAAAGGGTGAGAGGGGGGGAAATCACACACAGGTGGGTGCTCCTACAGTTTTTCAGAGGGCACATGGCAGATACAGGGAAAGAACTTGCAACCTACCCTCGCATCTACCCAAGAAGAAAACCAGGGTTTGGCCGGGGCCATACACAGATTTTGAGGTAAGGGCAGTGCAGGTTTGGCATTTCTCAGAAGCGCTGAAAGAGCTCCCAGAGAAACACAGCACAAGCCCTTGGCAAGCCAGAAGGGGAACAGGCTTCTAAAAATGATACTGCTTCTTCAGCACAATGAAACATGACTTCTTATTTACTAAATAGCTAAGTAGTAAATAAGCAAATTTAGTAAATAGAACTTATTTACTAAATATGAAGTTACCACAGTTGTTTATAAAACAAAGGAAGTACAAAAAAAAACACAATGTCACTTGCATTTTCTTCCCCTGTAAGGAGGAAACAAGCTGAGTATTAAGCAGCAATAGAAGGCCATCCCAGGAAGTAAAGCGTCTAGTACCAAAATATTCGCCAAGAAATTCAATTATATTCTGTATATTTTACAGCACAAGAGCAGCCTCAGCTACCAAACGCGACCCAACAGATCACGGGCAAAGCAGCCAGTCAGCTGTATCAGGCTGAACAGTTCCAAACCCACACAATGCAGAAAGCAAAGGCTATAATTAATGTTTACTAAGGTTTTTATAAGCTTACAGCATAGGTGCTCCCTTTCTGACTCCTACTGATTGTGGCCGGGTGCCAAGTGCACAAAGCCACAGGGGGAATACGACTACACCACAATCTACTAATTTGAATTACAAATATTGAACTGAATCAGTGCTTGCTGTTCATTCAGTTGGACTGATGATGCCAATAACTACCTGCCTGCAGTTCAATGTTGTACCTGTAACTGAATAAAGCTAAATAATACAAAGGACAAGCAGCACGCTCCGTCCACCCAAGCTCTGAATGAGCTGGGTACAGCTATTCCTGTCAGAGACTGCACTTTAAAACATTAGAAGAAATTCATAATACAGCTCCTTGTCCTCAAACCAGTAACGTGGCTGCTGAGACAGGTATCTTTGAGTTAATAAGAAAGTAAGAGATTCTGTTACCTCCCCAAACTCAAAGTACTTGATCCCTTTTGATGCTCAGACCTATGCTGTCTCGAATGCTCTATGTCTCCAACGTGACATAACTCTCTAGCGAAATACTCGTTTTCTCTCAGGATTTAAGTCCTTACAGCAGACACTGAATGAGCAATTTAACCAGGTCTCTATACAAAGTTAGTGTGCTATGGTGTTTATTTTCTCTGCAGCAAGCACGTTTCTGCCCAAGGAAAAGCAACATACCTTTCACAGCTCAAGAAACCCTAAAAAATATAGCCCCCAAGAAATTACTGGGGCGCCTGTTGCCAGAAGCTGACAAAGTTTAAGCAATCTCAAACACACCTTTAGAAACAAGAGACTCTATGCCTGGTTTCCAGTTTGTGAAACACCTCACCAAACACGAACCCAACGAAAAACGTTTAGAGAGCAGCTCTGACAGAGACCATCCAGTGACCTTGTCCTCTTATGGACAACAGCTCCGAAAAATAAAGCCCGATTTCAAACTGTCACACTGGAGTCAGCGTGGCTCGCATAAGGATCACGTGCCCTTCTCCAGCTCTGTTCCCAGTTGTAAACTCACTTCATTTTTTCATTGAAACTCTTGGCTTCTGATCACAAAGCTATTTTCTGGAGAAAACAAGTTCCGAAACATCAAAATAAATTGCTTGTTCTTAGCCAACTCTATCCACAGTTTTATTAAGTGAAAGGTTTACAAGGCCTGATCTTCCCTAGGAGAAGCTGCTTGAGCCCGATACACCTGCAACTACTTAAAGAAATGTTAATCTACACCACTGTACACTTGAATACACTTTTGTTTATTTCTTCCACGCAGCTCAACAGCATGGTGTGCAGCTCCCTCGATTTGTCTATCTCACGGTTCAAATAAGCCCCAAATAAGCCTTTCAGAGAACGTATGCGTGTTTGATCAACACTGTTGTTTTTTCCTTATGGACTTGCTAACACTCTCATATTCAAATTCATCTACACAATCCTTAGTTAGTCCTACCTTCAACACTTCCGTTTTAAACAAAACATAAATAAAGATATAATCAATCAACTGTGACAAGACATGATAGTCCTACTACAGGACTGTCCTAACTGTTTAATCGAGCAAATTCCAATGGACTTACTGGAAGCTTTGGGTAGGAGCATTCCTCCTCAATTTACTGATCTGGCTGACGTCCTTGGGCCATAACTGAGCAGGGTAGGACGTTAATTAAGTGGAGGATTTTCGCCACAGCAAGCTTATACAGGTTATGAGGGAGCTGCCAAGCAGTGCCAGTCTAACTCTGGAAATCTGTTCTAGGTTCTTGATCACCTCTGTGTCCTCCCATGTTCCTAAATAACCACTGCATCACCTAGGAACCATGTCAGGCAACTCAGGAACGCCAAACGTGCGGGGCAGCACGCACAAGTCCACCGTGCCGTGCCACACGAGCGCTTCAACTCCACCCTCTCAGAAACACACGCTCTCACGGATGAAGATCCTCTGAGCGACTGAATCCTGATATGCTATTGTTATTTCACATTGCCAGATGATTTAATTAAATAGAACTTATCTACCTGGTGCAAAAGTAAACAGCTAACTAAACTAATTATGATGTCAGGCATATTACGCAACACTGTCTAGGCATTTACTTTCACCACAAAGTAAACTCATTAACAGTATATGAACTTTACTTTTCTGCCTTGGGGATTTCAAAAATAAATTCCAACCACATAAATACTTATTTCTTTAGAAATTAAATATTAAATTGTTTTTTATGATTTTTGAAATATATATTGGCTTCTAATATATTCATCACACCACATAAAGTTAATAAACTTAATTTTTTTATTAAAAGTTATACATATGGAACATATGGAACATCTGTATTCAAAGCTGTACTTATTAATAGCTTTTTCTATGACTATAAACAGATCTGACACATTCACCATTTCTTTGAGGTACATTTCTGTAAAGCTTCCCGTAACGGAAATCTAGCGTCTAGGTTTCACTGCAGTTGCATTTACCAGTACACAAGCTGCCACAATGGACCGGCCAACACTTGTTCTGATACAGTTGTTTGGGGGGTTTTGTCAAGACATTGATTCCTAACCTTTGACCTCAACTTGCATCTCAAAATACTGACTGCTTTTCCTTCACAAACAAGAAACCTAATCGCCGACAGCCATCCAGGGAACTATTCCCTGTTGTACACTGTAAGCCAGAAACCAGTACCAAAACTGTTTCCAAGAAACCCTAGTCTCAAAGCCTTGTCCTGCAGAAGCTGATCCCAATGACAGCAATCCCCTGCAGATATATCTGAAAAGGTGTTTACTGTAGCTGAGGTCTTCTCTCATTCTCAAAGCAAATCCCTGCGCAAACACGTCGTACCATGCTGTAGATGGAGTACAGCCCTTCAAGAGAAGCTGTGCTGTCTGATGGTATTGAAAATAATCATCCAAGGATCCTTCTGTCACTCAAAGTAATGGTAAAAGGAAGGTTAAATGCTTTTCTTTGAGTGACATACAGAACGATTTGCTTCCTCGCTTATTATGCTACGAGAACCTATCATCTGCTGCACTTTTCAAGACAAGCAATAATCTTGCTTAGGAACGACCAGATAATTTACAAGGAAGTCCACAGCTCAGAGCTAAGTAAATATTTCACCACTTCACTGACTGGCTCTATCATTTATACCAAATACTCTTTTGTTACACAATCAAAAGCCATCTAACCAGTGATCAGACAGCCATAAAACAGGCCCTGCAGCTCATCGCCCTTCCTTTTACCTTCTCCACGGGTAAGGAATGACTGAGGCTATGGCAGAATAGGCTCTGGCACTTGTCTTCCACGGCCTCAGCAGGTCCCACTGCATCCGGCTCAACCACAGTCTATGAACCGCATCCATTCTGCCGTGTCATTGCGGAGAAATTAATTAGTTATCCACAAGAGCCAAGGAAGTCAAGTTTCATGCTGAGCCTCACACAAGATCTTGGGGTTGGTGGAGAAGCACTGACACCACCACCACCACCACCCCCGCCCCAAGCAACTTAACCCACACTGTGGGGAAAGGCTCCTTGCTTTTGGAAGAACTGCCACCAGGGTACGACTTCCAGTTAAATCAATTTCTCTACGAAGTCTTGAAAAAAGACTCTCCCTCCAAAAATCCCCCAAACGTTCCAGAAAAATCAATCAGACAAACTCTCCCAGAAACATTTTCAATGACTCTCAAGTGCGATCTCCAACTTGGTCCAATCAAACAATAAAGTTTATGGGACGCAAAGTCCTTCGTAGTTACCTTTACAGCAGCCCAATCAGCTGCTACAACACAACACCTAGGATGATAAACACTTGTCTCCAAGCACTGTCATGTTTGCCGTTACAGAATTTGATGCAGCATTGAGAAGTGACACAGATAATAAAGCCTTGATTAAACAGAAGCGTCTGCCTTGCCAGCTTTCCTGCAGGAAGGCTTGTGTCCTACTCCCACCTGGCAGGAGTGACAGCCCAGAGCCAGATCTCAGGGCAGAGAGCACTGGGGCAGCGAGGACGGCTGGATGGAGTGGATGGAGACGGGAAGCCAGGAAAAGGTCTTTCACCTCACAGCTGAAGCAGCCAGCCCAGGCGGAGACGCCGGAACAGGAGTAGACCAGAGCAGGCCAGCTTTGCCTGATGAAGCCCCTCAGCTCTCCCTGGAAGCTCCCCCCTGAAACATACTGGCACCAGCACTCGCTGCAACCTGAAAACATGTGCAGTATCACCACAAAGTTGGTACACAAAGGCAAAAGAAGAGGAAAATGCCAGGAAGAGTTGTGCAAATACCAATGAACAGTAATTATTGCAACCTTTTCTTCCCTCTTAATCAACTACAACAAGGTCAAGAGTCCCAAAGTCTCTTACACATCAGGCTCTGGCTATTTACCTAAGACAGACTGATACACCTTATCTCACCTTCCTATTATCTGAGTGTGTCATAATCTTCCTTTCTTACAACGTTTGCGAGGCAAGGGTGCGAGACTGGTAATGTTTTACAGGGATAGAGACACAACAGACTCTACGTGGGCAGTACCCAAAGGTCTGGAGAAACAGAGAATTTACCTTTTGGGTTCCACCACTGATAACCTCCCTTCCCGTATTCCCTTCTGACATTGTTATACTTGCAGATTTCCCTGCAAGGATCAGACCTTGAAAAATGTCTCTAAAACAAGTCGACAAGAAGTGCCATATGGCAAACCAAAACCAAAGCTTTCATGAATTACAGCACACGTACACAAATAAAGCTGCTCATCACACCTGCAAGACTGTCCGTTGAAAACATCAACAAAACACCCCGGGAAACAAGTGCAACCATTTAACTCTGGACACTGCCACCTAACTGCCAGCAAACGGCTTGGCAGTCATCACTGCCCTTAATTTTAGAGGCAGAACTGCTTGGGCTGTGGTTCCAAGGGAAAAAATAGCAGGAGATCCCCTAGATCGCTTAGGGCATCTCTAAGGATACAGCCAAGGTGTCTTGTTCAACAAAGCCCTCTGAGAGCCCGTGGCAGTTTTCCGAAGCAGCATGAAGATTTGTAAGGAAAAAGCCTGAAACGGAATAACTTCGTTCAAGTCTCCTGCCTTTTTTGGCCATTTTCCAATCAGATGAGTCTCCCTCCCTCACGGCTTCCTGCTCCGAGCGTCTGTGCGCCACACGCCACCGACGCACACGGGCGTTCCTGGACAATTAAAGCATTTCTCATCAGTATGTTACAAGAAGGAAACACGACGCGCAGGCTCTTATTTTAAACGTAGCAAGATGCTTGCAAATGGGATATTTAAAACATGTAGTAATGAAGTGAAACGAATCAGATGTTATCAATTGCACTGGCACATGTATCATCCAAAAGGATGTTGGCTCACATACAAAAATATGGTTGACAGCACCAAATACTAAGAAGAAACTCCATCCTCCAAAATAAGCACAAATAGTACATGGAGAATAAAAAAAACTTATTTTTTGTTGTGTCTTTAGAATCACCAGGCACACGAACACAAAAATACAGCACAATGACCTATCGGTGCTTCCTTACTGGGTGTCCAGCGACTGGGTTTTATCGCAGCAGCTGTACAAAGCACGGGAGGCTGAGGCAGACCACAGGAATGGAGGGTGGCATCCAGAAAAGACAGTGTTGAAGATTTCAAGTCTGACCAGTCAGAACAGGCTTCAAGTGTAGAAATAGTGCACAGGTTACTGAACTGAGATATCGAGGGCTTTAAAGCCTTTTTTTTTTTTTTAAGCCACAATAGCATAAGTCTCATACACACATATTTAGGCCTTGGAACATATTGAAGTGCCAGCGAACATTTGGTTTATGCTTACTTGTTACTTGTTCACAGTTTCTTAAAACTTATATTAGTCATGTTAATTTAGCCAGCTGATTAATGGCATCTCACTTTGTGACTGAAATCTTACCAGGCAGAGCTATTAAATATTACTTCAAGTACTAAACAGTGACCAGAGTTTAATGATTAAACCCAGGGCTACAACAAGCATTGATTTCCATGAGGCTTGAAGTAGTTCAGGTACTTTTCCACACCCATAAAACCGGGTGCATCTCTTTAAAGAGAAAGCAGGTGTGGGGAACGGTTTTGAAGTCAAAATTAGACCAAAAAAAGATAAAAAGAGAAAGAAATGACGAAGCAGGAAAACTGTTCTGCAGGCTGCAACGAATATTTTCCAGTTAATCTCATCCCGGTTGTTTTAGAAAAGGGAATGCATTTTTCATGTTGAGCATGATTAACCATATGATTACTGCCAATGGGGGTGAAACACACCGCCTGTAATAAAGACGGCCCAGCTGCATGCACAAAAGGGCACTGTGTGATCAAGGTTGATTTTGATTTTATTTTTTCTTAATAGTCTGCACTGAAACACAAGTTGTTGATTACACCAGGCAGTAATTTTTGCTTCCTTGTACTGCGACCATCTAACCAGTTAATACAGTCAAGTTTCAAGAACTTTAACACACTCATGTCCTAATCTCGGCTGACCAGGACATCTCCAAAACATTTGCAAATTTTGGTGCAGTGCCTAGGGATCATAATTAGTACTGAGGAGGAGAAATTGAGATTTATCGAGTAAGACAAGGCGATACCTGGAAAAGTACAAATCTTCGGAAAGATACGCTATTGCTAACAGCATTTCAAGACTTGATGAGAGTCAGCGCTGTGGAATGGTGAACTCCAGGCAAATACTTAATGATGTTTTTGATTACACTGTTTAAAAGAATCAGCTGTCAACATCGATCATTTCCTCCTGTATAATTCATAAAGTGGTTAATTGCAGGAGCAAAAATATTGTGGGTTTGAGTAATTGGCTGCTGAAGCACAGTAGGTACCAGATCTCCACATCTGGTGACTGGGAGCACGAACTGAGCCTGCTGCAGACTGCCTCAGAAAAAGCACTGAGGGAAGTAACCCGCTTCCACGGAGCGGGGGAAGGAAAACCTCCCCAGCACAGAGGCCTAGCAGTCCGGACACGGAAGACGCACTCGACACGCCTCGGCTCAGAGCCTCTCGTCTTGTTCCCACCAGCGATGCCGAGCAGCCTCCTAAAAACGAGCCTCCTACTAGCCGTGCCTCATAGGTGCTGTCAGAACCTACTGAAACAGTGGGTCTTTGCGTTTAACAAACGTTTCATAAAAGCTTTTCAATTCCTGCGGGCATATGTAGGATACTCAGTCTTCCTACCAAACAGCTCGTCCCCGTTCTGACACTTGCACAGATTTCTGATCTCAAGTTCGAGGCGAGAGAGCCCAAAGGCTGGAAACACCCAGGGGACTGCGGGTCCCTCAGACCCCACCTTGCTCACGTCACATGAAATGGGAAGCCTCAATCAGAACACACACGAGAAACACGCAGAAAAGCATTTAAGAGTAATTTATAAATATGTGTTATGATTATGTGCTTGGCAATTGGTTTTTGTAATCACAGTAATTGGAAAAATGAAGCTGTAATGTGAACTTTTTGTGGATTTCCTTTGTGTTTTTATATTTATTCTACCCAAAGAGAAACACATGACTGATTCTAAAAACAAAGAAGATAATCCTGCCTATACTACTACTTACCTTAAAAAAAAAATCAGGAATGCAATCTTACAAATAGCTAGCTATTTATGCAAGAATACTCCTAAATCTCTATCTGCTATTATTTATTCAAGGAAAACAAATCTTTTGTCAGGCAGCAATGGATCTTACAACTATGAAGTGAATTCTTGCTCTCACATCCAGCCTTTTCCATTTTTTTGGTGGCCACTCATAAACCAAACACATTTCCTAATTGCCAACCCCAGGGGTGTCTGGCAGGATCTGAAAATCAAAATGCGTATCTTTCATAGATGACCAGCAACAAGAATAAAGAAACCAAACTTTGCTCTGCACAATTTCAACCATTTTAAATGGATGGCTGGGATTAAGAGCACAAGTTTGCCTTCCAAAAGTAATTTAGCTAACAGTTCAGCAGCTGGAGATCCAAGATACAGAATATTTTCCACATCATTTGCTCACAGACCGCCTTTGGAGAATTACAGATAAACTTTATTTAAAACTTACTTTAGTTATGACAAGAAACAGATGGAACCCCGAGTTTAATCCTCTGCACTATGCAAAGAAGTTCTGCTCTTTTTAGAGAGCCTTAGGAACTCAAACTTGATCTTGAACTTGACCTCTGGAACTCAGGTTCCTCAAACACTTGGCTTTCCATGGTAGCCCTTGCACACTGACCTGAAGTTCCTACCTCAAACCTAATTTTTCAGGAGTTGAAAAATGCAAAGGCAGCAGGTGTCCAAGCAGCACTCTTTGCGGGTGCGCGGGAGCTGTCTCTGTTGGATGGCTTCATGTCCACACAGACACCTTTTTCAACTTAAAATAGTATCACATAAAATCTCTAGGGAAACCATCTCAAATTCTCCCTGAAGATTATGTTTTGAAACTCATCTGCTTTCAGATAATTTTCTAACACACACCTATTTCATTCCCTTTATGCAGTACACAGTAACCCTCAAACCTAAGGGCACAGGCAGCAGTGTACATGTTTGGCAGGTGCCAGTGGTATTACCTGGAGGGGATTGCATTTTCCTTTCTATGGTCCCCTTCCTGTCCCCAAGGGAACAAGTCTACTCATTTCAGCGGAGGGGTTTCGGGCACAACATCAAAGCGCACACATCTTAACCCATAGAACCATCTAATCATCCGTTCCTTGCTTTTTTCCCTTACCAAGGAGGTCAAAATTGATGACAATGAGAACGTCTCAACAGTCCTTATACCTGTCTGCCCAGGTTTTGTTGCCTCTCAGCCAGGTGTAGGTGCCAAGTGCAACCCTAGCAGGCTACTCAGCTCTTTTTCAAATCAGTCACAACTTAAATTCTTCCTTTCTCACTGTCACGAAAGTAAACGTTTTAATGACGTCAAGTGGCCATGTGAGATGCCACAGTGGAGAGTAATTCCATAGATTTCTTTTAGATTGGCCCTCCCACCAGCAGGAGATTAAAGACAATTTGGCTACATACTGGTCTGGTCATAAACTACCATTTTGTGTCCCCTGTTCCCTAAAAACACATGCTCTGACTCCAAGCCTGCCTCATACCTACTGCACCATCACCAGTCTTTTCTCCATCATCTCCTACACAAGATGTTCTTCCCAGAACACCATCCACTGCCTGCAGTAACTGGAGGATGCCACAGGACCTCCACTTGCCATGTCCACCAGGTGGCTGAGAAGTCAGAGCACAGAGAAGAGCAAAGCGACGTGTCCAAGAGCTTGAGAGGAAATCAGTTTCATCTACAGTGCTCTCCCAAGAAGCTGACAGTGTCGCTACCATCCTCATACTGAATGGAAAAGGCTGCCCTATTGAGGCTGTTCATAAAGCCAGGCAGGAATTTCTAGTATTTTTATGTTCTTAGTTTCTGAACTTTGGCAACCATGAAAGGGTAATTATTTAATTATATAGAGAAGTCTAATATTGACTGTGTGCAAGCAGCTGCTGCACTGGTTAGTGCAGAACAATTACTCTGAAGAGAAAAAGTCATCAACCTCAATTTCCATGAGCGTGTGCAACAAACATCGTCGTAACAGCATTACCCTGAGAGAAATTAAAGTTCCTGGCAAGGTTCAGTGTTTTTGGATAGTACTGTAGAGAACATGGAGAGTTAGCAATCCACTATAGATGTTTTAGTAACTGACGATTGCTTTTTACTGATCATGAGAGGTTTGGGGAGAGAAATGCTGCTCCCGCCCTTTCAGAACGCCTGATCCCTGTCCAGCCGTAGTGCGGGGTTACATAACCCTGCTCGTCAGCAGCCACATCAGTCCCGAGCACCATCCTACACAGGAGCCCAGCTGAGTCTCCACAAATAAACTATTGGAAGGAAATAAGGTACAGACAGGATGGACGAAAGATACAGATGCCGCCCTCAAATCACACTTTCTTGCGAAGATTAACAATTCTTTCACAAACATGAATGTAGTCATCAAATAACGGTCTACTTGGAGAAAACAAAGGCACAAAAGAAACAAACAAGAAATAACCAACAGCAAACCCAAATGCAAACCTGAGCAGCTCTTTCAGAGAAAGAGGAACAAGAACCATCCGTCTGGAGGCGCTGCCGATTTGGTACCCTGGCTGTCTGACAGTCAGGTGCCAGGAACAGCCACAGCTGCAGCGACTCAGGGCGAGCTGCGAGCTCTGGCAGGGCCACCCCAAAGCAGGGCACCCCTCCGAAGCTGGCACTGCATCCAAGACAGCTCCAAGCACCTCTCCAGAGCAATACAGCTCTTGTAACACATCATAGAGAGGGAGGGATTTCTGTTACTTGACTCGGAAATTCTGTGACAACAAGAAGCCTGGAAACACATGAGACAGGGAGGTGGCAGAGCAAGCGCCACAGCTCCCCCGAGATGATCCCCTCCCCTCAGCATCTTAAGTCTTTTTCCTGCGGGACTGCCTTTCCTCTGCGTCAGCACTTTTTCAGAGTGGGAAAGGCTGCCAGCTCCTGAGGACATTTCTGAACAGAGCAGCAGAGAATCAAACGTGTATTTTTGGAAATCATTCTGAAACTGCCCTTTTTCAAGTTTTTCAAGCCTGCATCAGAACATGAGGTGAAAGAATCTTTGAGCATTTCATTTCACAGGAGTGATTTGCAGAAACTTTATGGGGTAGGAGGTTAAAGGAGAAAAGAAAATCTGATATTTTTAATCTAAAAAAGCAGCAAACAAATTAAGATGAATCCACAGGAAGCGAAAGGAAGAGTTAGTGCCCACGCTGCCTCAGCCACAAATTACGCTAAAAGTAATCACCTGCCAGGGAAAACAGGTTTTTTGTCACCCAGAGCGAGGGCAGAGAAAACCACCTATCCAGAAAAAAAACCTATCAACACAAACCAATGCCTATCCCACAATAGCTCATAGCGGAGAGGGGAGGTAAAAAAAACAGTAAGAGCTCTGAGCAAGTGCAATTTCCAGCAGAGTCCCAGCAACTTCTCAGTGCCTTGTCATTCACTGCGCTGAACTCCTCGAGCAAGCAGCATAGTGGGTCCAGGGAGAACTGGATTCCCTTTGTGCAGGTGCAACTTTGACTACACAGAATTAATTCCAGATGCAAAACAGAGAACTTGTCTATCTTTATAGTAGTCAGACCTGCAGTTTGACTGACGCTTGCTTGCTGAAATTCCCACCTGCAGTTCAACTGGCGGTTAAAAATGAGGGGAGTCCTCTTGTGAAAATCTGTGCCAATCTTTCTCTGTTCTCTCACGTTGCCACATGTACAGCAGTGCAGGAAGAAATAAACCTACATCTTGACCTTATACAGAGCATTTTAGGCGTATATTTCATGTACGCCAATTATTTGTGGTACATGAAAATATTTTTTCAATTATAAATTAACCTTAAAGGGAGGAAAAACATCTGGAAAGATCTTTTGTGAGCTTCAAAATATGGAATTTTGAGAAAGTATGAAGTCTTTAGGGATGTCGAGGTTTTTAGCTTCTTGATAAATCACAATTCTAATTAATTTTTTTTCCCCAGTATGCACAACACTGTAATCTGAAAGAAGCTCAGGACAGAAAACTCCCATATAAGCAAGGAAATGTCAGATCTGGCTCTAAAACAGTGTAGCAAAGCATTGAGGTTTTCTGCCTGGGACCACCTGAATTAGCTAACATCATCACTGAATGCCTAATGCTTTCTGAATTGGCTTGAGATCCCAGCGAGGGACACACCAAGTCCAAAGCACACACGAACATCACCCGAGGCTCAAGTTTTCCAGGAGCCACAAGTGTCCCAATGCCAGTGGTCACAACCCTGGGCGCGTGCCCAGCAGTGCTCCATGCTCACCCAGGTGAAAGCTTAGACAAATATCGCCTTTAACAGGCCGAACTTTTTAACTTCTCACAAGATGAAGAGGTGACAAAAACTTGTTACCAGCACTTCGAACCTGTAGAGAGTAAATACAACTGATGTTTTGCTTTATCTACAAAACACTACCAAAAAGACAGGTAAATTGCTATGAAAAGGGTCTTTAGTTGAAGCTATCCGACAACAAATGGCACCTGGCAGCGGTAACAACACCCTATGGTTTGTTAAGCCTTACCAGGCACATTCTCCAGAATCTCGGTCCAGTTGTTCTGAGGAGCAGAGGGATGCTCCACAGGGAGCCACGGGCACCTGCACTGCAAGAGCGCTACAAGCTCAGTCACCAACTCTCCACGCGACGTTTTACATAACCCTGTCAAGAGCAACAGCGAGGCAAAAGACCGCCCAAACCCCAGGTGAACTCAACCCTACTGCGCAGGGGCTTTGTCAAGTGACTAAGGTGGCCACAGTAAACCCAGGGAAAAAAGACTGTTCACGTTCGAGGGAGGATTCAGAATGCAGAGTCAAGAAAACTGCAGGGAAGCACAATTTCCTCTTGTGAAAACAGACAGCTCTGAAAGCCACCTGGAGCACTTTGGTGAAGAGGACAAAGAAAGCCTCTATACAAAAGAGAGCTGATTTCTTAGATCTCAAAAATCTAGAAAACAGGGCTGGAAAGCAAGAATAGGACTCCAGACTAACAAAAAAATACCCATAGTACAGAGAAAGCAGCTCCTGCTTCTCCCACAGACAGGCTCTGTGGGTTCTCCACACACAGTCGGGCTCAAGGCAGCCCGCCAGACAACCACTTCTGTCTCCATCTCCTTTCCCCACCTGCTCAGACGTGTGTCTGTCGCACCAAATCTCAGTCCAGCTACGTCTGGCTGTGCTCCAGCTGCACAACAGTACATCTCCAGGGAAACGGATCCTCCCCGTGGCGGCAGCTATCAGGCACGTGAAACCACAGCCTGGTTTAAACTAGACTAGAGCACTGTCACACAGATGAGTGCTCTCCCTAATGTCCTCATATATCACAGGCTCGAGTAAGCTGCAGCGCAGGCTGAGTGCACTGGGAAGGCAGCAGGACTTGCTGCGTGCTTCCCACCAAAACACAGCCTAGCCAAACAGGAGGTGGGAGGGAGATATCTGCTGCAATTACAGAGGCTTTTGAGCCCACCAACACAGCTAGAAGTACAAAGTTTCTTGTAACAATTATTCACCCCATTAACCACCCTGTTTTCTGTGGACGGAAGGAAGCCGTATCAGCAGATCTCATTCTTCCTGGCTCTAGTTCTGTGCTGATCAAACAGGCCCATAACCAACAGCGTACGATACCCTACCACCTGGCACTATCGCCGGTAGTGAGGTTTCTTCTCCTGAAGCTGACAAAACACTCAGCTCACACAGCCTTTGGAGCAAAGCACCACCTTTTTTTATTCCTCTAAAAACTGACTGGAAACCCCTCCAGTGCAGTGGCAGAGAGTACATCAAATTTGAGAGCTTCAGCGCTAGCTGCAGGGACAACGTGATGCTCTAGGGAACAGAGACCGAGAGAGGAGGTGGCAGCCAGTCTCCCACATGAGCAGTTAAGTTACAGCTGAGTGATGCTCGGCATGGTCTACAGCTGTGTGTTTGCCCCCACACCCCCAGGGAAGCAACTCAGGAGTCCAGGGCTTTTACACATACAGCCTAAATCAAAGGGATCATTTACAACAATCGCAGGTTTACATTGTGGTTGTTTAGGCAAGAACATACAAACTATCCTGGGAGCCACTGTGCAATAGGTTGTGGCAAGTGGCAGCTTTTTTAAAGCCAAAATAGATTTTAAATAAATGGTAGCATCCATGTTCTTTGAGACATATTGTTTACGGGATTCTACGAATACATCCTAAGAGACTATTTTTACTCCAGTGAGCTTACTAAGTATTTCAATAAGACAGGCAAAAGGTGGAGAGGCAGAACCACAATCCAGCTTCCACAAGAATATCAGCAAAAAAAGGCAGCAATGAAACCTTGCTGTCGCCATTTGCAGCCAGACCGTACCGCTTGTTTGGAACCAGCATTTCTAGCAATGGACCAGTGGTGCTACTTGCCACTAGATACGTGTACAAGGCCTGGCAGGCTATATAAATTTTACAGTTAATGAAGCAAGAGGTGGCATTTTTTCAGAAGACCACTTTTAGGCTGAAAATAACTCCTGTCAAATTAGGGCGGTATCTAAGGAGCAGCATGCTGTTTGTATTCTCCTCTCAGGTTGCTAAATCACTTGAGCTCTCTCTCTGGGCACCACTGTGCCCAGCCATGATCAAACCAGGAGAATGAGATCTGTGAGCGAATTTTAAGCAGCGGTATGCCTGTAAATCCAAGGTTATTTTTAAAACCTGCAGATATCAACAGACAAGCCCCAATCGTGACATGATGCGTATTTCACACAGCTGAGTAATACCGAAATCTCCCTGACCAAAACACACGGGACTGCAAAACCTGGGGATAAAGGGAAAGCTCTGCTTCCTTCCAAAGTCCACACTGACAATTAGAAGCCAATTTTAACATTTTCCTAGCCCTATTGCTGATTAAAATAAAAGCAAATACCAACATGGCAACCCAATCTTCAATTGCCATTAATAGGACCAAGATGGATCCCGGAATTGTTGCCATCACTGACAGCAGAGCTGAAGCCCATGTAAATGGGCATCTCTCATCAATTACAGCAAGTTCTTTGTAAAATATCCAGCAGATTTGCAAGCTTTTAAAGATGCAAACTGAGAACAGCAAGCCTTTATCTTGTGCTAAGGGGAGACTAAGTAGCATCAAATCGAAGGCAGTGTTTGTATCTCTAAAATAACACAAGCATTTCAAGATGGGTAGCAACTTTCAAACAAAATCAAATTTTCAAGCAGAAGTTCTAGAAATGATGATCAGAGGGCACCACTGCTTTTCATGATACGCACATCTGATCTGAGTGACAGTGGTCACCTGCTCGTGGTCTTTGGTTCTAGAACACCTGTCGCTGCTGTCGTGAAGAGAACACCCACAGCAGATTTTTGCTGTTCAGCAGCCCTTGCCACTTTAGAAAATGCACTATTTATGCCAATTTTTCTCTCAATGTGAACTTAAATAAACACTGGCAGATGTCTCAAAAAATCTGTTAACAAAGAAACACCCACACAGTGGATTTCAACAGGAAATGCTCTTTACTTAGTAGCACCGATGTTAAAAACCCATTCTCAAATTTGTTTTGCCACTGATGGTCAGACTCAGCCTCCTTCATTCTCTCTCTGCCCCGGCTCCCCCCAGGACATCTCCTGGGAGGTTAAGGTGATAACCCTGGTGGTCAGAGCAAGTCTCGCCGGTATCAGTGGCCGGAGGAAGGCAGGACACAGGCGCAGGTGGAAGCCAACAGGTGCTCCTCCTGATCTTAGTCCTAACAAAGCTGTGCAGGAAAACATGTTGGAGCAACTGAGGGAAAAGACATCAGTGGGAGAGGAACTTGTTTCTCCAGGTCAGTTGTTTTCCCTATTGCTGAACCTACCTCACCTCCTGGGAGACTAAGCACCGATTCAGTTCAGAATGAACAATTTTACGCTTATCTCTGACCAAGGAAAAAAATGGTAGAAAGCAAACAAGCATTAAGACATAAAACACCGGAAACATAGTCACCTAGGTGAGCCAAGAGCCCCATGTCAGGGCATGCCAGACTCCCCTCACCCCTGGCAGAGGTGCCTGACCCTCTCACATACACCCTCTGCCCCGCATCCCCAGGAGCTCAGGGAATGCCCTAGCCTAGGCAACAGGGTAGCTGTGGGTGCCTCTAATTCCTAAATTACAGACCAGAGCTTCACTTTATTTGAAATATGTGCATTGGAACCTGATCTGGGTTTACTGTGTTTTTTGGTGTTAAAAGTTCTCTATGCATGATGTATAAACACAGTATGGTTTGCAAATTTCTTAAACAATTGTGTAAATCCTGTCTTTCCAACAGGTAAACAGCGCTCCATCTGATACCACCTGTTTCTCTCAGAAGCAGTTTATATACTTTTGAGAGAAGACGTCAACAGGAATCTTTTCAGTAATGGAAGGTACACTGTTAGCTTCCATCCACACCTTTGAATCCTGACACTTATATCTCTCAAAACTAAATAAAGCTTCAAAATCGGTAGCCAGCACAAGCACACTGCACGTTCACATGCTAGAAGCAACAAGTCTAGTTGGCAATCCACACTCAAATTCACTCCCAAGAGAAGTGTCCTCCAAGCACACCCATGCCAGCTGCTATACGGCAAGTGTTCTCCCCTCCCCTTTGAGCTGTAAGGAGAAATATTTTGTTGAAGATATACAAAAGCCAAGTATTAAGTCCCTGGATTTGCCTGCAGGATATTCAAAGAGATTGATCCTGTTGTCAAACTTCCCTGACCTCTGAGATGCATCTGCCATGTCTTCTCCAAGCGCTTCTTCGGAAATGTCTGTTCTCACGAGCAGGAGGTGTCCATTTTGGGACAAGGGCACTTACAAGTCAGGATAAAAAAATTGCCCTTTAGCCTAAAAAAATTTGTCTCTCTCAAAGCAATGCCACCCACCTGCTGGAGACACCAACGCTGAGCACATTGGTTTTACAAACCTCTTCTTAACATTGCTTAGAAGAAAATCCTGGCTGCAGTTCCCAGTTCAGCTCCCAACAGCCCTTCTGATATGTTGCATACTAAAATAAAACATTCAGGAAACCTCAAAGAGCCCTCAGAAACTGAGCGTCGAGACCCCAAGCGCCTCCCCAAATGCAAACACTGCAGAGAACGACAGAGAAATCCTCGACCGTCCCTTTGGAAAAAGAACTGTTGACAACTGTGTAAACTGCATTTTTAATCAAGGGAACGACGCACGCATACTCCAGAGCATGAGATCATGCTGCTCCACAGCATAAGAGAGCAACAACTTCAGGTTAAAAAAAAAAAAAAAAAAAAAAAAAACCAAAAACCCCAAATGTTCCCACAAGGGATAAGGGGACTGCACCCCAAAACAACAAAAAAACAGTGCAGCTTCCAAGGCCACAGCTCCCACTTTTATCTATCAGCAGGTTTTAACTCAATTTCTCAATATGCGGCTGAGAGAAACGAGTGCACAAACAGAACTCCACACTGCCACACACATCCCGACTGGAAATGGCCCTCAGAAGCCATGGGCAAGGTCCAGCTGGGCAGTAACACGGCCCAAGGGCCCCGTCCATCACAAACAGCCAACGCCCGGGTCCGATGGGCAGCTCCGTCCCTGCCAGGGGGTTTTAACTCTGCACATCCTCAGGTCACAGACAACGTCCACCTACGCTATGCAGCAGCTCACAAGAACTGCTGGTTCAAACGGATTAGGGCAAGTTTGCTGTCCTTGACGATCAACTCTACTTTTAGCACGGTGCAAAAACAAGACGACCTAAAGCATTCCAGAAAGAAAAAGGCTGCGAAGATAATTCTCAGGAAGACATACAGGACCAAAATGAATTCTTCTCCCTGCAGTAAAAGATGCAGAAACTTTGGCATGAGCACAGCTTGGGCTCAGGAATTGAAAAAACCTGTCCCACGGCGTGGAAGCAGTCTCCCGCACATCGCAGGACAGTAACTTCACCTTCACTGCATATCACCAGTCCAGGACTGCTAGTCCAGATCCTGAGGCTGCATCGCCCTCCCTAAGAGCTTCCACATCCGTGAGATCATCACTGAGAACAAGGGAGGTGCACGTACCAAGTCTTGCTATCGATAATCAACGGAGGAAGATAAATCACTCTGCTGCTGAGCTGCAGCAATCTGTTTGTTGGAATTCTGAGATCTGCTGAACAATCTTTTCCACATTAGCGAGCTCTCTGCTCTTTACTTGGTGACAACGAAACCCTCTGGGACCTTACTCAGGCCTATTAAAGTTGCGATATTCAGCAAGTCTTAAATAAACAAAATAGGCCACCTTGTGACATTCAACAAGTCCTAAACAAATAAATAAGTAAATAAACCACACTTGTTACATTCAACAAGTCATAAATAACTGAAGAGAAGCAAAAGCTCCATGACAAGAGTGGGGCAGAACCAGGAAAGGGGAAGCACAAACACGTAAGCCCTGGGATCACCCCATAAAAAGCTGTCCAAGTCAGGGCTCACCCTGCCCAGGCTGGTTGGGGTGCGCGAGGACATTTTTAGCCCTCTCAGCGTGCAGCAGGTGCCCAAGGAAATCCTTACTCTTCCTTCGAAGGAGCACTGCTGAGGATGATTCTATCGTGCAAACTCATCACAAGAATTCGTCCCTCTCAGAGGAACCAGGAGACATACAAGGTGAGGGACGACGCCTCCCCTTCCCCTTGTGCTCAGAGCTACCATATCCTCTTCTGCCAGACTAAAGTTACAGATACCTCTGC
>NW_009726509.1:69573-70491 GCF_000703405.1 Apaloderma vittatum | reverse complement strand
GAACCAAATGACCTCATGCTTCCTCCACACCAGCGTTCGACCTAAATAAAGGCAGCAATTTTGAGACTCCTTCCTTTTCCTTAACGCTAACTAGTGTGCAGGAAGAGCAAATCATATTTTGGAAATATATGCTGCTCAGCACAAACATCTGGTCTCCATGAGAACAATGTAGAAAAAAATCCCCAAGTTTGGCTCCTAAATCAGACTTCAGCTCAGCAGTAGTCAAATCATGTAAGCCCCAAAAGGCTCCACAGCCAAGACCATGGAAATTTGCCTTACGTGTCTGCTCAGACTTCTTAATTAAAGAATGTATTTGCAGAGCAGCCATGGTGGAACTACACAAGGAGGACTCTTCACCCAAACCATAACAATTACCCAAGAAGACGAGGGGGAAAATGTTTTAAAAAAAAAAATGAAAGAGAGGGGAACCTCTAGACAAGACACTAATAATGGTACAGAAAGCACTTATGAACTAATATAGCTTATCCTTCTAGGCAGCTGAGAATACTTTGCAAAGAAGGCACTTTCCACTATCTTGTGGCAACCAATGTGTAACTGTCAAGACCTGATGCTTGTGTGCTTGCTATTAGCCCTTTCTATCTTAAAATATCAATTAAACACCATTCTTATTTTGCAAAGCATAATTTACTCTCCCAGCAAGCAAGCAGCAACTGGCAACCTCATTGTACACCTGTTATTATGCATTGCAATGAAATTAAAATATTTAGAGAGTTTGGCAAGTCTATGCTGCTACAACTATGCTGGTAGTCAAAACCGTGAAGCGCGTAGACAAACGCTGTTCTTGCTTGCTAGAAAAATATTGCTCCACAAAAAACTACTGGTGGTCAGCAGCTGGCCTTTAAAGAGAAGTATCAAAAACACGCACTCGGTGACACTTGGTCCGACGGCACGGGTGCC
>NW_009726509.1:0-69550 GCF_000703405.1 Apaloderma vittatum | reverse complement strand
AAAGAGCCGCTGAACGCCCTCCTCGCACACCACGTGCGCTGACCTCAGTGGGTGAAGTGCAGAGCACTATTTATTCAGGTGCAATAACACAAACCTTTGTGGGTTGTTCCGCAAGGATAAAACAAAGAGGATTCCAAAGAATGCGCTCTGTGTGTGATTTCCCGAGCTCTGCTGCAAGCACACTGTATTTGCAGGATCAAGTGACAGCCAGGAGCAAAGTTATTGTCGGCCGGGGCCGCGAGAAGAGTACTTGAGCAGCTTTTCAAAATGGCAAAGTTTTATGGTGCTGCAGAGTCTAACTGGGCTGTGGGGAATAGCTTAGAGACCCGGTGCAGATCGGCTTTTTCTCTCCCATGTACTTATTTCAGCTGTCCTAACCTTTCCATGATAAAATGCACAGGACAAACTGGAAATTAAAGGCAATTTATGTGCACTTCTTTTGCCTCCACGAGCTAGCTACACTATTAGAGCGTAGAAAACTGTGCGCATCCAAGCACAGTCAGCGACTGCAGCTTTTGTCGCTAATTAGGATTCTTGTTAAAGATCAGGAATTTTCCAAACAACACAGTGGCTGTTTCATAAAGAATATATAAACAATCATCACTGATCATGTTCAGAGAAAATAATGTTTAGTAATCTCAAGCAGTTTTTCTATATGTAGACCAGAGAGATGTAGGGGACGCAGGTAAGGCATTGCATTACAGCTGCCTGAGGGTACCTACCATAACTGCCATCTCCGGACCCCGACAGCTAGTAGTGTCACGGGCCAGATTAGCGCTTTTCCTAGTTGTCTCCATAGAAAGTACACTAAGAAGCTTGCACATTTAACAACACATGCTTGTAAATTTAAATGGTCTAGGACAGCAGTACCTGGGAAGACAGCATCAGCGTCTTTCATGTATGGAGACAAATTACGTGGCTCCCCTGTCATCCCCAGTTGATCTACCAGTTACTGAAGGTGACCCAGTAGCTCAGGAGAAAAAGGACTGGGTGGCTTCTTATTTCTGCAGTCATTGCACTTATTTCTGCAGAGCTGTAGGAGGCCTTTGCACGGCTTTAAAACCAAATGCCAAACACAAAATATCCACCACAATTACATAACCTGTACTCAAATTTTGGCAATAGTTGGGAGTTCTCTTACAGTTTGCACATGCTGAGGCATCTGGGTAGCCTTTCCCTCTGAGGAGAGTTTTGTTGGAAAAGAGCAAGCATTGCTCCCTGGCTCTCCCACTCTCCTGCTCACGGAGAGGGGTTTGCAGTCACAGCGTACAACAGCAATATCTTCAGAGGGCAGCCACGGGCGCCAGGAGCTTGCTTTGGACTACAATAAAGCCCAATAGATTTCAAGCTAAGGTCCGAATACATGAAATAAAAGCAGCATACTAAGGACGGGAATTTTGAACACAGCTATTTCATGAACAGAGTCCTGAACGTACAGTCCTGGTCCATACTAAAATTAAGGCAAATTGCTATCCTGGAGGAAAAAGTAAATGAAACTGGTATAAACTTTATATAAAAATACTAATAGAAGAGACAGTGCTGTTGATCTGTGTAGATTTGCCTCTCAGCAACAGATCTACTGCATTTCTAAGTAGAAGTGGAGTTCAGGCGCATCCCTCTATCCTAATGAGAAAGAAAACTGCAGGGACATGGGGCACAGAGGGACACTGTGATCCTGGTTTTGAGGCAGAGCTTGTAGAAAAACTGTCAGATGAACTGGGTGTTCCTTGTCACAGCCAAGAGGCCTCAGTACTAAAAACAAATGTTCCCAGTTGGAAGCTTTTACGAAAACTTAAGGCTTCTCCTGCCTCATCTTCTTGATAGCTGTCAGAAATAAGGGCATCGGAAGAAAAGCCCAGTATAAGGAATTTGTCAAGGAATCAATGTCTCTCTAATCGGGAAGTTGCCTCAGGCACAGCAAAGGTTTGGAAAATTACTCCTTATGCTACTCCTGCTGGAGTCTAAACTAAGCTATCAAATTAAGTATGGTCAAAAGGATTAGAAGAAAAAGACAGAAGTAACAAGGAACTGATACAGCAAGTGTCAAAATACACTTACATTTTGACCCATTACAATTAATTCCTTTCATTAAGACATCTCTTGAAAACACAAATTACTGCTGTTCATTGCTTATTTCATTAGTAAGGAAGAACGGCCCAAATTCCAGTTGTACAGCCGTCAAAAAAACCAAGAGAAACCCTCTCTTTCATTAAGATTCAGGGGTCAACCATGTGTGAAATACGCTCATTATCAAATCGCTGTTCAGACACCAAATGCATATGCACAAAGGAGAGAATTTATCAAGACAAACCGCTACAAAAGCCCATCACAAAGTAAGTTTTGAAGGAGAAAAACGTGTACATCTCCCTGTGTATATCATACTGGCACTGGGCAAAAACGCTTCGAGTTTCATGATATGAATCCAAGACACAGACACTGTACTAACAGTTTGGCAAAAGCTTAGCCAACACACTACACGGGCATTTGGTATTTCTTTCAAATCTAGCATCTTAAGGGGCAACAGAGCTGGCAGGCTGGGCATTAGAGCTTCAGAGCATTCCAGAGCCATGTGGAAGGTGCTTCCTCTAACATCTGGATACACGAGGAGCAGTAAATCACAAAGCTAAAATACCTTCCCGTCGTTGGTTTGAATAAGGGCAACCACTGTCGAGCCACCCACATACTCTATCTTCATTAACATCATAGGCCTATATGTAAGTTCGCAATTACAGTAAATTAAAAGCACTTGCATTGCCAGCGCTCACCTCATCATTTGGCTTTTAGTTCTGTCAATGATCACACTGGGCGCGTTTGACAGAAACAGACCTAGAGATTCCACCCTATTAAAAACCCTTTCTGTAGGCCACAGAAGCGACAGCTTTGACAAAGTCAATCTTCTCCACGGCTAGAATACAAATAGGGCCACCTACTCAGAGCCGAACAACAACACGCACTGCTGTCTCAGGCTTCTCCTCATTGTATCACGTGTGACCTGGCACAAAGTCTGATCCCAAGGAACTCCAGTGGAATTCAACTTACATTTCAAACTCGTGCTGTCATACTCAGCTGTTGGTGGCAGGCACATCCCTGTGAACACGTCTGTCATACAAAACCACCTCTTTCATAATATATTTACTGGGATTTCAATGCGCTTTTTGCCTCTTTCCACGAAAAGAAGTATACTCAGCACCAGCTTTGCAAAAATGAGATGTTCTGGTCCCCATAAAACACCAAACTGCATCTCTGCAGAGAGACAAGGGGAAACCTGGTGCCAGCAGAGACGGCAATTCTGTAGCAATAAGGGAGAGCTGGCAGAGGTGTAGCATGCAAGGGGACTGAAGCAGAACATTTTCTCACCCACGAGTTTTCAACTGCTAGGTTCATTCATCTTGGATGTAATACAGGGTCTTCCGATCTCCTCAACACACATTTTGGGCTAAATTCCCTCAGTGCTGTTTTTTAAAAAATACATTTTATTCTGTCTATCCATTTCGGCAGGCCTATTTTAAACTTCAACATTTTGGCTTCAGATAATATCACAGCAAGGCTAAGGCTATCTCCTGGTTAAACTCATGTTCATACCATGCAGTAAAATCACAACTATTGTGGAAAAGTCCTTTACACATGTCTACAGCTTTGCTAAATCCACTAAATAACTGCTCAGTTGAAAACTATATTAACTGCTCTAACTCTGCTGATTTGGTCAACTCAGGCCCATTTTGGAAAGCAACTTGGCCACTTTTTTTGGGGAGCCTCACAACAGGCTCCCAAACGAGCCCTGACTTTGTGCAAGCATTAGTGTAGTTCTCGCGATTATGCTACGCTGCAACAGCAAAATAACACCCTTACAACGCATAAAAATTACAAAACAGGAGAAAAAAGACGAGGGGGAACTCAAGAGAAGCAAAGCGCCCTTGCTCCAGAACAGCTGCCAATAATCAGTCTGCCGGCTGCACACTGGACTTCTCCCATTGCACGGGGGAAGGACGGAACTGGCCCAACACAACAACTCCAAGCAAAAAGTCAGCCTGCATCAGGCCTCACACGCCACAAAAGAACAATGTCATCTTGGAAGCCTGCAAGCTCTTCTCCTCTCCTGACAAGAGTGTTACTAAAGCTTCGCAGCTTGAAACCTGATGTCTAAGCTGCCAAGTTCACCAGCGATCATGAACGAGTCCGTGTCGTACCACGTCACAGCAGTGGCAGATGCAACATAACCCTGTGACGGAGGGACATAGCCACTGGCACTGGGGAAGTGGGGCTTCTCCCTCCTTCCCATTCCACCTCAGTGAACCTGCAACACTCCAAGTCTGGCCACCCTTGCACACCAAAAGCAACGTGCAGCTTTGTGACACAGCCTTCTGCCTCTCGCACACAAAGGCTTGCAACACAGAAACTCGTGCAAGCAGTCAGAATTGGTTTCCTGCCGTCCGAAGAATAATGTAGGCAAGGGAAAACCCTTTATACATACACGTATACAAACTCCCTCATCAGGCACTGTGACAGCGGTCTAGATAATGGAGCTACAGTGCGTACAGCGCAGCTCTCTATCAAACTCATTTAAAGGCACACAAAAGGCACACCCGCGGCACAGCAGCACCAGCCTGCTTTAGCCGTACAACAGCCCAGCGGCTCGTGGGGCCAGAGGTAGCACGAGCAGCAGAGCCAGGGCTACCTCAGTCCCCACACGGCAACCTGCGAGAGAGCCTCTCCGTGCTGCAAACCCTCGCCTTCATCAAGGTACAGAAAAGGGCTCAGGGAAGCAGGCTCTGGTCCAGCCAACCAAATTGCTGCAACACGAGTCCCGATTCGAACTCTCGCAGAACTGCTTTCTCAGATAAAATCGTTATCAGAAGGGCTGCCGACTGATGGAGGAAACAGAGCAAGAATATTTTTCGAGCCACACCGAAACAAAGAATTCAAGCAATATAACACATGGTAGCCTAAATACCTCACTAAATAAAGATTAATCCACAACTAGCATCCTCCCAGCCCCCCAGAAACGCAAGGCCGTCATTTCACTGTGGCGTAACACACTTGGGCTTTGGCCTCATATGGTTCAAATTAGCACCTGCATACTTCAGTTATTAAATAAAGAGCAGCTCTCAACATGACCTGGAGAGCTCTTGTATACAAAAATTGATCCAACAGCCTTATGTCTTCCCTTATCAGATGTGTGTGCTATGACACAATCAACGTTGGGCTGCAGCCTCACTGGCACTGGTTCAGTTTCGAGCAATGGGTCCCATCGCACTGTTTAAAGCTGACGCTATGGGCTCAGTGGCTAATGGACGAAGCCCTGAAATCTTACCTCGGATCCTTCAAATTTAACCACGTCTGATGAGCTAAATTTAGCCTCCAGGGAAAAATGTATCTGTCAAAAGGACCACTTGCAGCATATGGCCGAATCGAGAGGTATGCACGAGCAGTTTCTGTCGTGATTTGTTGCACATAAGTTAAGGTGTCTGCTATGCAGGCAGGATTCCAAATGAAAAGTTGCTGTTGGAGATCCTTCTCCAAAACAGCACTTGGGGATTTGAATGATGGAAACCAAATTGTTTTATTGTTAAAGCACATACCTTGGTGTCAAGAAGACCTAGTTCCTATTTCTGACTACCCCAAGGGGAGCACATGAGCCAACACAAGTGCTTTACTACCGTCTTTAGTTCTCATCCTTAACGGAGCGTTCTGGTGCTGCTGAAAACAGTGGACTTGCACCAGCCGAGGTTAAAACTGCTCATTTCTTACCACCAACACAAACAATATTTGGCTTAATGACATGCGACCATATTGACTCACACCTGTCAGGAGATTTAAGGATTTGAGAACAACATAAACCATCACAATGCACTGTGTATTTATACATTCGGTTGCCTATCAAAACATTCGTGGTTAGTCCTGTCATTTCCATACATTGCTCCCGTCTTTCAACAGGTTGCTCTAAGCTCCTCCCTGACAGACTTCCCTGAAGACCAAGTCCTTTGCTCAAGGAGAGAGCTCCAAACATGCATTTATAGTGCAGAGGAACCTCCTGGCATTCTGAGGAGCTTGCAGTGAGCTCCTCAAGCAGAAAGCAAATGAGCACATGAAAATGGAACCATGTGCCCTAAGCAGCAGTCTCAGGAAGCCAAGTGACTACCTACTGGTTGGATTATGTCTCCAGCTGACACAAGCCGGACTGGGGTCCCCATGTGAACACGTCTCCACTCCGAGGTGAACTTCCTTCCTGCCTCAGTGCAGGCCTGAGTTTTTAAAACTGAACTAACATAAAAACTTCCCGTCTCTTTTTTGCATGATGCTGATGTTCTGGTCTAAACCACCGTGTAAAAAGAAGCTGAAGCACTTCAGCACATACTTGACAGTGGTGTGCATTTCCTCAGAAACTGCTCAGATAGATTCTTAAACATAATTCTGCAAAACAGAATATATTTTTTCTCTACTTACTGCAGTCTTCGGCAAACAGCTCTTTAAAATATGCCTCCAGAGCTCCCTAGCACTAATCATTCTCAAAAGGTCAGTCAGTGTCAAACGGTAACATTAATTTGTTCTGCACTTGCTCAAAGGCTGCATAAAAGAAAGCTTTCAAGTGCAAACAGCAAGACATCCAGGAAGATTAGATTAAGTGTCTCCCTTTTCATCTCAGCTGAGTGCTGGCCAGTAAATACTCTAAATGGTGTTGGACAACTCAGTGCAGCTGTTGCTTCGAGCGGACAAGAGGAAATCATTAAAGATAGAAACTTCCAGCCACTTGACTTTCACATTAAAATAGAAGAAGCAAGCGGACGTGTTCATGACCCGATCTGCACGCTCACAAGTGAGTTGCCAAGCACAGCCTTGCTTTTTAACACAGATGAGCACTTTTCTCGACCGTAATTGAGGGCTTTCCAGTTGTGCTCTCCCGGGCTCTCATGCTTATAAATCTAGTAGCTGGAATTACCATAACTGCAATTTTACTTCACAAATATTGTTGGGCTCTTTTTACGCCCGATTTTCTCCGCAGCTGCCTCTTGGCACTGAAGCCTTTACTAATTATTTCAAACATTTAACAGAAAAATGCAAACCACACTTGATACAATTACTACGTAAAAAAAGGAAACATTCTCATAGTTTGGAAGATGAGGGGAGTCAAGGTTTCCGTGTCAGGTTTTTTCCCCCCATTTTGTTCTCCTTGGCTCTTGAAGAACAGCACACGCAAAACATTCACAAAGCCAACACAGCTGCAGGGCTCGCTCACCAGACTAGGGCTGTCTACTGAAACTTATTTCCTGCAGTAATGATCCCCAAATATTTTCTTTAAAAGTTTCAGCAAAACTCCCCACAGAACGTGGAGTAACGTGCTTATCTCGTGTTAACGCAGTCCTTGCCTTCCCGCTGCCTTCTTCGTTCCCTCTACGGAGCGTTATTTCACCTGCCTCAGCCTTGTGCCCATGAGTCCAGTCTGGCACCGACAAAACCCCGAGAACATTTTGACAAGAGGCCCATCCCTGCTGGACAGAGGGCACGAGCCAACAACAGAACACATATATGGGCTCAGAGGCTCTTTACCCAAATTTCCCTCTTTCCTACCATAAATTCCCGGGCAGGTAAGCTCATAGCTCATTTTCTCCTTGTCTATTTGCTTCAGGCTGCTCATGGTCTGCACCTCTGTATTTTCAGTGTCATGTCTAGCCTCAGGAAGGACCTCTAGAAGCAATTATAAAGCAAATACTATTACTTTAAGTTAATAAATACCAGATCTCCTGACGTACACACACCATCTATTACAACACACCGGTATCATTTCCTCAAATGGCACTTGTTCTTTTTACAGTTACAGCTCTGACTTGGTTTCTGTGCAACAGAAGACACTGATCTGCCTGGAACCTCAAGTGTGTTTCCAGTTTTTACTGCCTGAGGGATTGAGCTATTGAGACAAAGGGTCTTCATTGTTGTGCCCACGGGACCCCTCAACTAGGCAGCGATTCCCACAGGTCTCACTCCTGACCAATCAACAGCAGCACCAAGTATTCGACTCAGCCATGTTTCTGTGAAGTACTTTGCTGGATGCCTGACTTTGTACACAAACTGGATAGAAAAGAAAGGAACAGCACATGGAGGGTCAAGGACTAAAGCTATTCCAATTCAAGGGATGCAGACTGACAAGTCAGTATCAATTATTTTGGCAATACCTACTCTTCATACCTATAACTGCTAGGTGTCAGCTATGTTTAGAGCCAAAAGAAAGGGTATCTGCCATTATAAGGAAAAATAATTGCCCCAAGAAAGCTTATATAAAGGTCTATCTGATTTCATGTGTCAATAAAAAGATAAAGTTAAGTTGATTTTACCCCACCTTACTTTGACAGCTCTAGTTGTCAACACTAGCTCAGAGTCCCATGATAAACAGTATTTTCATACCGAATTCCTGGCCAGGACTCTGAAACCATGGTGGAAGCATTTCCAGGCTGACTAAATATCCCATTTGTATGAATCATATCCAGTCCTCTCTCTTTCTCCTTTTACTTCACAAATATTGCATGGATGAAGGAATGCCGGCTGCTCTCTCCAGTAAACATGTAGAAAACATGTATTTGCACATCACTTTAAAGCAAGATTACAGACACTAGAAAGCAGCTGTGGTTTGGCACTAGAAATCCTCCATTTTAATTAACTTAAAATCCAAAAGATTTCTAGAAAGTCTTCCTCATGTTGCAAGAACAGGATTACTTCTACCAGGAGAGGTTCACCAAACAGAAAGAACAATCTAACCAACCCAATTTTTTAAGAGTCTGGAGAATGAATCCTTCAAGAATTCAAACAATTCAACCTTAAGTTCAAATGCAAGACTCTGCTGCTGGAAATAAGACCACACAAAGTGCAGTGTACTTTTTCTTACTAACAGGAACAGACTGTTGGCTGAATTAAAATTATTAACCAAATTAGTCTGCTACTGAAATTTGCACTGACTAAGCTTAGAAATTATTGTATGTTCTTAATATTCAATCTCGTACATGTTGTCTTTTTAGTTAATAACTGGTCCCAAGAATTTTTTCTGCGTATTAATACTCTCATGCCACAAGGACTATACAATAGGTTAACAATCTGTGGTTCTAGATAACACACAGACCATCATAACACAAAGAAGTAGTGTCTTGTGAATTTAAAATTTTTTAAATCCACTCAGATTTCATGTTTAAGAATTAACAAGGCACGTCACTTCTGGTAACTGCATCATAATTGTTATATACTTAAAATACTGACATCTTTTTTTGCCTTTTTTAGTGCATTTCTAAGTTATCTCTACTGTAGCTAGAGCTAATGCATGCATTTCTTCAAAGCGCATGTAACTTGTTAACTTGATGTATCAGGATGAACAATACATTAAAAAAAAAAAAATGATATGGAAGAAGGCTAAAAAAAAATCCAATCCCAAAAGTATTTGAAAATAAAGGTCTGGGACTGAGAACACAAGAAACTGCTTACAGACAAGCTTTGGAAAGCCATCAGAAACACAACTTCCCCTGGAACTGTGTGTGAGGTGCTGGAGTCAGTGGGTTACGCTACATGCTCCTTTGTCAGAGAAGGGTCGAAACCTCTCCGAGTCAGAGTTCCCTTTTTAAGGAGTAAGAGAGCTTCTGAAGTTCTTGAATAAAGGTAAAGTACTCTGCTACCACTGAAAATCACCTGTTTTCCAATGTACCGTATCCATGAAACAATAAAAATCCTTATGACTAGCCTGTGCAGTGTCATAGACCCACTACCCAGGCTCTCACGTCACTGTCTCCAAGCTGACACGTGAAGCCAGATGCCTCAAACGAGGAGAAAAGAGGCAAGGACCGAACGTGATCTCCCAGTTACCACGCCAGATCACAGGCGTGCAGACAATTAGGGTCTGAACCAAAGCAACTGGACCTGAGCTCAAAGTACCTTCCCACTGCAGCGCCTCCGCCTCAGCAGACCGGAGCCACGTGACAGCACATGGCTCACCCCCAAGCTAATCAGACTCCATGGGAGTTAATAGACTCAGTTTCATGTGATGTGAAGCACTGCTTCAGCTATTCCTTCTTTCATCATGAAGTTTAAAGAAAGTAAGTCTGTCACTGTGAGAGTGGTGAGGCCAGAGTTGGCTTGGGACAAGATACCTTGTCCAAACTATTCACAGGAGACACTGATGACACTCCCAAGTACCTGAAAAGACCCTCCAGCTGAGCAGAGTGCACAGCAAGAACAGCCCCTGCAGATATTGTACAGGGGAGCAAACCTACAGGGCTCAGACACCAACACACACCCCAGGAAAGCTGCCCACGGAAGGTGGGAGGGGGCTCGAGCTCAGCCCAGTCTATAAACACAAAGGCAGGCACTCCTGGGAAACAACCCTGGGCGAGGCAGGGAATACACATGGCTGGGCCAAGTACAGCCCTTGAACATACACACCAGCAGTAGGGGACCAGGAGAAAACACGAGTTGGGGATGCATTTTAGTGCACATAAGCAATCACTATTAATCGTTTCTAAAAGCTACAGCAGAATGAATATTGCACTTCACTACCTATTGGGTCGTGCTCACTACAGTGAAACATAAACTGCAAGCTGAAATAACTATATGGCATGTTATGGTGCTACTATGAAATTTTCCATCCTGCTAATTCGACCCGGTTCTGCAAAATTCATACAAATCCACTCTCAAAACTTGTCAAAATCAGTACAATGAATTTGTAAGAAAAAAATATCTTAATGGAAACACATTCAGTGACGCATGACACTAGGGTAGAACACAGTGCATCAATTTCAAAAGTCTATATTTCACCTCCTCTCTCTGTTTTTTTAGTAAGTAGACTAAGCTTTATGATTACTATGACAGGATGAAGTGAGCGGTCAAAATACCATATGCAATGCTGGCAGAGGATGCCAGACAACCTTTGACAGAAAGTTTCCAACACGAGCTGCTCCTGATGTTAGCAGCTCTCCAATAATCCACAGAAGAGCAGAGAGTACACTAAAACCATAAAGTTTCAAACTTCTGAAAAACTGAGTGAAACTATCTCTGGTCTGATCTTATCCAAAGTAAGTCACAACGGCAAGAGGGAGGGATACTTAGGGTTGTTACAAGCCTGATGGAAAGAAGGTAACAGATTTTCCATCACTTTCACTACACGAATATCCCAAGGAAATGTCAGAGCAAGCCCAGTAACGCTGTCTCTCATGCACTGAACTGTCTCTGCAGGATAGCTTCTCCACTCCTCCGCACTCCACGAACCGCAGGATAGCTTCTCCACTCCTCCGCACTCCACGAACCTCAGCGCAATCTCGAGCACTGCAGAGCGTTCCTGCCCCCTCTTGTCACAGCTCCATTACTACCACACTAGGCTTCTATTTGCAAAGGTCATTTGGCCTCTAACTGGCAGTCTGTCTTGTTTCATGCCACAAACTTTTACTGCTTGGCCCTCTCATCCCTCTTAAGGATCGTTCTCTTCCTAGACATCCTATTTTTAGCACAGATATCCCTCCTTGTGTTCATGCAGCCTTGCTGTCTGCTGCTCCCGTGGGCTTCAAATCCACACAGGGCTCATACAGCCCCATGTGCTGCGTGGCACTGCTTGGGGCCAAGTCTGGAGAGAGAGGAGGGACTCGGCTCTGACGAAGCCCTAGTGACCACGTCTGAACCTCAGCAGCCTCCGCGGTGAGGGAATTCCAAAAGAAGCCCAAACGCGTGTGTGTGCGTGTGTACGCGTGCGTGTGCGTAGGATCCGAACCTTAACTACGCAACATTTGGTTGTAGGTCACCTGAAAGGCAACCTCTGTCTTCAAAGCTACCTTATAAGATTTAAGGAATTGCCCATGAGCCTCCGCTCCTGCCTCTGGAGCTCATGTCAAGGGCAAACAGTTGGGCAGTCAAAGTCTCGCATGGGTCTGAAACACAATAGTGCCGGGAATTCCGCTTAGATTTTACCTTAAACTTGATCTTTCAAGCTGCATGACTGACCAGGTTATTACCTCTGCTGAGCAAGGTCTGCTCACAGCTGAATATTCTGGGTCTACAAACCAGAGACAAACACAGCCTTTGTGCAGTGCGTCAGGGAAATGCAGGGGCACTAACAACCACTGCTTCCCGAGGTCATGGAGACAAAATACGTGTCTATCAATTCCACATCTTACTGTATATTACACTGCATCCATTACCAACTGCTGAAAATGACTTGTAACATTTCCAGTTTGATAAGAAGAAGTAAAAAGCAGCTAAGAGGCCATTTTTATTCTCTTCATGTCTGCTGTGGTATTTCCATCATGGAAAGCATAAGACCACTTTCAATTATCATGATAAAAGGCTAGGTTTTTTCACTCTTACAACCCATCTCACCGTTTGGAACCTGTGGCACCACAACTGCACCAATACCAAAACCCTCACTTGTAACTCAGAAGAACAGCTTCATCACAGAAGCAGTGCTGAAGAGAAGCCAAGCTCCCTTAACAGACAAGAAGCCACCTGCACATCTGGGACCAGACATTTCACCTTTTGTGACATTTCTCACATGAACCTAACTTGGTTGCGTGCCACATGCCTGTCTTCTCCCTCAACTACAGACCAATGTGACTTCCCTCCCGCTTTCTGCACACCTCCAGCTACCCTGCAGTATCCAGGCCCTTTTTATCCAATGCCACTGTCCACCCACACAGGTCCTCTCTCCTGCCGGGGCTGCCCCCCAGGCCCTGAAGCAAAGGCCAAGGCAGCGGTTGGGGAAGCCCTGGCCAGACCAGGCCAGGGCTCTCCCAGCCCTCTCTAAGAGATCAAGACGTAGCACCAAGCCACACCCTACACGCCCTGGTTCCATGCGCGACACTCAGCCTCAACAGCCCCTGCAAGTCATATCACCCCTCAACTCCTGCGGGACAGTTCGCGGCCTTGGCCAAAACCCGGGACTACACTTGGGTAACTGACGGATAAACAATTTCCTACTTACTAAGGAAAGCATTAACATCACCCAAAATAAAATCTTGCTTCCCGTTACAGTTAATTCCCTCCTCAGGTTCCTTAGCATTCAGCTTTTGAATAAGTGATTGTTGTAAGGAACACACAATTAGTGCACAAGCATAACCTGTGTCTTAATTACAGAGAAAGGAAATACCGGACGGAAAGAATTGATATGCCAGATGATATCTCCCTGGATATTAAACTCAAAAGCCTGTGTTATTACTCATTTGTTATGTCTTCAGCATCAAGCTTCAGAAATAGCAAATTAGTCAGAATACGTATCAATCACCGACTTTGTCAGAAAAGAAAAAAGGGGGGGAGGTTAAGAAGCAACTAAGGACTCCGAGAGATCAGAAGAAAGGGGAAATGAAGTTAAATCAATGGAAGTGACCGGCAAGCAGCAGCGAACAGGTTACACAAGTTATCCACGCTGACTTGTCCTCACTCTGACCCCTGCTGACTGCAATCCCACCCCAGAGGCAGGAACCCACCCTGGGCTCCAATCTCCAAGCAGGGCAAACCCATTCCCCTTCCAGTTGAGGAACTCTCAAGCAAACATAGCAGAACACTTTTTATACTCCATTCCCTCTCTTATTTCCACCGTTTCAGCTGCCAGGAACTAGAGACCAATGAGTTACCATCATCTCAGAGTGCGACTGTCTGGGTCCCCTTTGTTCAAAGGAATAGCAGGGATTGTCCTGCAGGTGTCCACGACCAACAGCTGGAGAACGGGAGAGGGTGACTTGCGTAACATCCATCACCTACCTACAAACCAGCACGATCCTTGTGCACATGTCTGCCCTTTTTAAGACAGACATAAAAAGATCTGAGCGTGCTTATTGTTACGCATGCTTCGAGGAATTCTGCTGAATTTGTCCTTGAACTTAAATCTGCAAGAGCTCTGCTCAAATCAAATAAGAAACATACAGTATGCTTTCGTAATTGTGACTATTTATAGGGCTTCCAGTATTCTTTCCCTGCACTCAAGTTTCATCCTTTCTCCTTTGTTTATAGATGTCTTCCACAAAAAGCAATCTTTACCGCTCTTCAATTTATGGATAGGTTCCAAAGGACAAAACTAAGGAAAAAAAAAAAATAATATCCCTCATTTAAGTTACAGGGCGGGCAAGTTCTTCCTGCTGTGTTCCGGGCAGTGGAAGACAGCTCACCATTCTGACAAAGCCAAAATATTTCTTTTACATACACCAGTAACCTCGGTAAACGTACACCAATTTGTTATAAGGTTTATCTCATAAAATTTAAAATCTTATTTTATATTTCGTTTTCTTCTGCTAATAGCAGAAGGATACACATTGGCTACTGGTTCAAGATCACCCAGAACTTCACTTCACTTTATCTAAATATGATATGCAGTCACAAAAACAGAGCAACCTTCTAAACTTTTTTATTGGTTTAGAGAGTAGTACTAAGTTTACAAACCATCACTCACTGTTGCCAGTGTTCTTTATGAGCAACTCTCACAAGAAAACAAGACAGGACTGTGGAACTTGTCTTAATACAAAATTTGCCTGTTTCATTCGGAAACTGTAGCTAATTTGGCAAATCAAATACTGAAAATCCATCCACAGATCAGCTGCTTGCATTTGACAAGACAAATAGAACAGAACACGTGAACATGGGGTAAGGACTCGTGGCTGATGGAAAGCAGCTGAATACGGTGCTTTTCTTTGCTGGAAGGACTTTAAGAAACGTGGTTTGCCCCACAGTGATCTGAGATTTTGCATGCTCAGCTGGAACTGCATTTGTCCCTACCCACCAATGCCTTGTGCGCATTCTGCATAAGAAGGTTGAACACCTCTTGAAAAATCTCACTCTACTACTACACTTAACTCAAAGACACTTGAGAGTCATCACTGGATTAGCTCTTGCAGATAACAGCTACCTAAGACTCCAGCAAGGGTTTTAAAGTGGAGTCCCCGAGACTGTGCAACAGAAAGCGTGAGCATTTTTTTGAGCTTACTTCTGGCAGAAAGCCTGAGATTAGTGGATCTAATGGTTACGTAAATTCATAGGAGGCACGTGTGCTCATTTTCCTCTCCTTTCGGAACTTACTTGTCTGCAAGGAGTCCATTTCAAGATGACTCTGAGAAACAATAAGAACACAGCCAGAAGCAAGCCGACACAGGGCAGGTCCAGACTACCTTGTCCTTATTCCCCCCTCTCCCCAGGTCCACTTCCCGAGCCTGTTCACGCTGTGCTTAACTTCCTAGGAAGTTCCTAGGATTCAATAGAAATAGTCCTTGTTTTTTAACTCTCTAACTACTGCATCTGCATCCAACAGCTGTCCGGAGCTCTGAGCCAGCAAGAGTCCTCTGAAGTCCTTGCAAGTAGGCTATTACAGGCACTCAACTAAAAAAAAAAAAAACAAACAAAAAAAAAAAAAAAAACAAAAAAAAAACAAAGGGAACACGACTGCAGACCCAACAAACATGAGCACACACCTTGAGTTAAAAGCGACGAGTCCGGCTGTTCTTTGCTACACTTGCACTGCAGCTTCTCTACACATTTCAGGGGGAAATTATTTTGACAAGGTACCTCTGGTGGTTTTTTTTCTCCTCTACTTTGCTTTGTATCAACTACACAGAAATGTATTCATTTACAGAGAACCATAACTTAAGTACCATAACTTAAATTATCAGGACTACTTATTTATGGAGAATGGAATAAATACTACCCTACATGATAACCAAAGTAGTGGTTATAAACTCCTCCCTTTTAGTTGACTTCAGAGCTACTGGATTCCTTTTTTAAGAGTGCCAGTGCTCCATCTCCCACTCCGTTTGCTTTCAACGTACAACAATCACACAGCAGCTGACATTGGACTTCAGTACTACAGATGGACACCATGTACTGTTTCAGAAAACATCTTACAAACACACGTTCAGGAACTTTCCCGAAATGGTGATGAGAAGATACATTTGCCAGGTCTGCAGATTTAGTTAAACTCTCCTCATGCATGCCTGGTGTGCAAACCAACTTATAATCAGTATCACACGACTCTGTTAAACAGCAACATCCTTCAGTATCTGCTAGGCAAGCCTAGAAACACCTTTGAATTTGGATCGAGTTTCCAGTGCTCTCCTCTCTGCCCCAGGGGCCCAGCCGGCACCTTCCTGCTGCTCCCCTCTGAACCTTGACCATCCTCCCGAATCCCAGCCCAGGTGTGGAGCTGCAGCTGGTAAAGCATTAACTTTGGCCTGTGTTAACAAAACAGGAGCTGCCGGGAACACCTGTGGGCGCAAGGTTGCTGGCACCACACGGCTCGTGGGGGGCACCTGCAGAACAGAACCACCAGGCTAAAGGGCAGAGCCTCAGCTGGAAACGCAGCCGAGGCAAGTAACACAGACTCCCATTTTCCCTAATTTTACCAACTACCAGAAGCACCAAAAGACAATTTTTGTTCACAAAATGCCAAGATGCAAAGCACTAGACCAAGGTTACGAGCAGCAGTGTCTCTGGCACAGCCCCTTCGGCACAGTGACTGGATGCAAGGCCCCTGAAGCACACCAGTGTTTAAGCACTACTGTACATTTTCCAGAGGCCGGTAAATTCTCACAGCCTATTTACAGGGCAAACTGTGACGGTTGCAGTGATGTGGAAAAAATGGGTAACTGAAACACTAAGCAAACGAAGCAACTTAATGAAAACACCTAATACCTGGTTCTCTCCTCTGCCGTACTTCCAAGCAGAGAAGGAGGGAGAAGTGTTTTACCTTTGGTATTCTTCTGCATTTTAGAGTAACAATCTCTCTTCTCGTGTATTGTTTGTTGGGCATCCATGTGACACGTACATAGTTGCTAGGAGTATATATGCCAACACATACGCGCAGAAGAATTTCAGTAAGGTACTTCTGACTCTCGACTGTTTGGTTTTGTATGATGCACTTTGTGATCCAGGACAACGAAACTGAGAGATGTTATTCGAGTAACAATGCTGAACGCACATTGTAAAAACAGACAGTAGTAAAGCAATTAAGCGTGAGAGGGCTACAACTATTTAGGAAGCAGTTTACAGGCACTGTGAAAGAAGGGAGTGCAGGGTTTCCCACAAGCTGTCAAGAGCCATTACGTGAGAACTGCAGAAATACAGCGAACCACAAGTCTGAAGAGACGTTTGCTCCCCAGAACTGGTGCAAAGCGATTATTGCACCATGCAAAATGATTTTTTCTGTCTCCTAAAGGCAAACACATATCCCTGGTCCATCCTTACGGGACTTCAGGTCAGAAGTCACTATGATTTCTTCTAACCCTGCAGTACCTAGTAAAAAGGGCTTTTGTTTAGGTTCTGCAACACCAATACAGATATCTACAAGCTCTACTTGTTGACATTTCCATCAGCTTCCTTTAGAAACTATCTGTAAATGACTGTTTGTCACAGTTCTCCTCCAGGCAGTTCAGTCACACTCTGTAGTTCCACGATTTTGCTGCTCACAATGAAAACTGCTTCCCAGAAAATGACTCCTCACAGGAGACATAAAAAATATACCTTTTTTTTTAACCAGGGGAGTTGTTCACAACTTAAAAGTGGTGAACAAGCAGGCTCTGTTGACTAGTCATAACTCCTCTAAGTAAGCCTCAAACAAGTGTGATGAGATTTGTAACTTAGCCTCTTCTGAGATCCTTACCTCTAACGGACCAATATAGCACCATTCATCTCCAAGGAACACAAATTTTGCTTCGAAACAAACAGATTAACTTTGGAAATACTCGCAAACGGTAATCTCTCCTGTCCTTGCTTTTTCACTTGTATTGACACATATACTTGCTGCTGCCCCAAAAAACTGAAGGACAAGCATTTCATGTTCACAAAACAGCAGCCTGCCTACTGGAGAGAATCTTCTGGACTGCCTGCCAGTCCAGAAAAGCAAAACACAAAAAAGATTTCCACGTAACAAGTATCCCCACTTTCTGATCCTCTGCAGAGGCATTCATCCTAACACGTCAACTCCCAGGGCAGCACAGGGTGCAAAAGCCTCCTGCAGAAGAACCAAACAGGCACGACAGCCCAAAGCACTTTGGAAATAGCCAGCTAGCTAGGAAATGCTCCTTACAAGTTAGTCGAGGATCGCAGTTCCTTCAGAGTTTGCAAAGCAGGTGGTAAAGCAGCTCTGCCACGCTGGAGTTCCCCTCTGACAGGAATCCTTTCCATACTCAGATTTTGGCTAAGCAGAAAGGTCACGTACTCTGTAACATCACGCGCTCCCATTCCAAATCAGTTCTTAACTAAGTGCAGCGTCTTCTTTCTAACATGTTCTACCTGAACAGCAGCAGTGCAGTTTTCACACAAAATGAAGCATATCCCACGTACTGCAGTACCACCATGTTTCGAGTTCCCATAAGTTAAAACCAACGTACATTGTCTTTGTCGTTCATGGAGAGTTTCAAACGACACACGTGGTTGTCACCAATTGTTTTCTAGGTCTACAAGAAATACCTGTAGGCCTGTTTTATGCATGTGCTATGGCTATTTATTACTCTACAATTCAAAAAGCGTGTATCATAACGAAAGCACATGCTGTATTGGTTAGTTCCATAGTGGTTTGAGTTGGGAGGTCACTGGGTACTTGGCCAGAACCCGTACGACCGTCTCACGACTTGCCAATGCAGTGTCATGGTACCAGCTGGTGCTCTCAGCATTCAGTGAATCACTTGATTAAAAAAAAAAGAAAATAAACCAACTCATTTCCCGTCATAACAAACTGTGTTCTTCAAGTCTCAAAGCATGTACAAAGCACAGCCATACAGCTGTTCACATTACGAGGCAAGAGGGCCAAGTACGTCACTCAAATGCTCAGGAGGGAAATATTTAGGAATGTTTCACATAACATACAGAATCCCCTTCAAGGTCATTAGCTCTCATTGAGCTGTCGTAGCATGCTTCTTTCAGTAACGCTTTGAAAGGCTCACAGCTGGTTTTCACTGCATCTCACTTAGCAGGCCACTAGTTAATTTGAGCAAATGAAATAATCTGTTGACAGAATAGCTGTTTATTTCATTCATTTCCACTAAAAGCTTTCATGCATCAGGTCCTTCTGCCTTTCCGCATTGCTTCCTGTAGAGGTAATAATTTATAATGTGAAAGTCATTGTGTTTGGTAACATTAAGCAGCCAGATGGTTGGGGTTTGTTTTCTATCGCTAGGAAGAGAGAAATATTCCTATTGTAAAGGTGCAAGACCTTAAAAGACTAACAAATAAACACAGGCACCCTGACTTTTAAGTCTTCACTTTCAAAAGAAAAAAAATGGTAAATCCTTGCAGAAAATGTCACATTTTTTCTATCACTATTATCGTATTTCACTGTGCTTACCCAAGTAGCTTTTTACCACGCTGCTTATTTGTTTTAGACTAACGTTATAAACCACAAGAAACCTGAAATACGATGCCCAAGAACAAACACCAAGAAGCTCCTAAAACATTTGCATGCTATTTCATAAAATCCAGTTACATCACAAGTTACTGCTTTTTTACTGAGAACTGACCATGTCTTTCAAAAAGGCATGCAAAAAGGTTCCCTCCGTGTGTGCCCAGGAGCGATAAAATACTATTTTCTGAGTTTTGTGTACCAACTTCCAACTTGGATTTTACATGTACCTAGTTTTAAGTGCTGTAACACCCACCGGGCTTACATCTGCACCTGCATGCGTAAAGCTACTGCTGAGAACACGAAGCAAACCGAAGATCAAATTCAGCTTCAGTTCAACACAGGCCATCCCCAGCAGAGAGCAGCAGAAAACTACCAAGATCAATATGGAACCCAAGGTCCTTATGCACAATGAAGCTTTTCTTTTTCCATAAGACAGTGCTGTCCCAAGGAAGACCATAGCACTCTAGTAGCAGACATACAAGGAGATGAGATTCTGGCTCCATTTAGCTCAGTAGCATCAAAACAGATGCTGATTTCGGTAGCACCGCACTTAGACAAAACACACCACCTCAACAGATGCGGCGAGCAGCCAGCTAGTACACGTTCTCTGCTCTGCACAAGGACCCTAGGGAAAAATAGACCAGCGAACTCACACACATCCTTAAGGTAAGCCTGACCATTTTGTAAACTCAGTTACAAGTTTTCAAACTTCTATTTTCTGACTTGAAACATAGCATTTTTCTCAGAACATTAATAAGTAAAGGCATACTGCAGAAAGCAAGTTCAGGTTAGAGAAACAAGGCAGGGATTTAGGAGCCCTGCATTTAACTGTATTTAGGAGATGTACAAAAAGCAAAAATTTGTCACTCATCTAGGTTTTGTTCAGCAGAGACACCCCAGGCTACATTTATAAGGGAAAAGCATGCCACACAGAAAGCAGGATTTCAGGAATTAAATGCTCTTACAAAGCTTCAGTAATATGAATTTCTAAGCCCAAAAGGCCCAATCATATAACTGCCTTCACAGCCAATTCGCAGTTCAGAATAAACTAAACAAGCTGCTTTTCACTAGGCATGAATTCCATCTGTCTCCTGAGTGTAGCTCTCACACAAACAACAACGGGAACATCAGGAATTTTGTTCTTTTTTTCTTTGGGTTTTCTTTCCCCGCACCCCAATCGACAGAAGAGGGACAGAAAAGATGAATGCTTAGCTTACTCATGTCCCTACCCTCTATCAACAGGTTCCACCTAATTACTTGAAGCACCTAAACACTTGTGGGAACATCACACATCCTGATCACCATGAAACGCAGATCCAAGCTTACATGGTGCTGATGTCTTCAGGGGCATCAGTGTAGCTGTAAGCCTTCCCCTTCGTCCCATCACCTCGAGCCTCTCCCAAAACACCAGCCTCAAGATATTCACACAGCCAAGAGAGAGACTTGCTCCGGGACACACAAAGGAGTTCTCGAGTATTGCATAATTCCCTATGGCTTTTGTCAATACAAACCATGATATCTACGGAGCCCTTTATCACCTCGAATAAACAAGGAATATTTGATGCATACCAGAGTAAGGTGAGGGCGAGACAGGGTAAACATACACCTGTGTAAAGAAGTCAAGACTTGTCTGCCTGCCAAGTCCATCTGATCATAAGACTTGCACTGGATTTCAGGTGAAATCCCATTGACGAGAACACAAGAGAATTAATTCACTGGCACTGCCAATATCCACCAGTAACCCGTTGTAATCTTACCCCGCAGCTCTTGCTTATTCTTTAACCTATCTTCTACCTCCTACATCTTATTCCTCAAATAAACTTTTCTGGATTGAGTCATTGAATGGATCTGGTTAATGACCCAACACACACGCAACACTTCTCACGACAGGCTCCTTTTAAAGAACTGGGCTCCCCGATCAACTTGACACACAGATGACCCACAAAAATCGATAGGAAATTGAGAGGAAATAGGAACCTCAGCTAATCAAGCCACAGAGTCAGCAAGCACAGATGAGAAATTTTTTTCCACCCATGTACAGTAAAAAGAAATTTCAGAGATGGGCTGTTTTTTAATCCTCCTTCTCTGATGCTATGTGGGAAAAGTAGGAGACATTTTACCCCGCTTTTCTTGTTGTTGTTGTGTGGTTTTGTTGAGTTAGGGGTTTTTCCTGCCTTGTTTGGTTTTTTTCCTGCTTTTGTGGTTTTGGGTGTTGGGTGGTAGGTCTTTGTTTGGGGTAGGATTTTTTTATCGTTGTTAGTGGGGTTTTTTTGTACAAATAATACAGCCTGGCTATATAGACAAACAGAAAATTATCTTCTGGCAGAGCCAGGCATAGCAGCAGAGCTCCCACAGACATCACCGCATAAGCACATTGACACTGTTCACTGCATGCTGTAGATAATGCCAGAGCAAAGTAGGTGTTACAAAAAGCTTTGTCAAGACCACCCTCATTCAGCTTCTGAAAAGTTTTTTAGACCCTTTCCTTTTTCACCTCCCATTCCTGCAGTACCCCTGAAGTCTTGATCAACTTCATTATATCCAAGTACGTACTGAATAGGTTGTTGTAACAGTCACTACTCCAAAAACTTTTGATACATAACCAGAAGCTGTTTGGAGAGCCATAATTTATCTAGTTCCATTTTTCAGAGCGCAGCCCATAACCTGCTAGGCAGAGTGCTACAACCTTACTAATGCTTTCTGAATTTAGGCTCTGCTTCAATATTCACTATATCCTTGTAACTCAGTAAGACACACAGCTCAAGAATGGACAGAGGAATTAAAGAAGCTCCAATATATCCAGATATGTATCAGAAAAAGGAAGCCAAAATAAAAAAATCACTCCTAAAACTCCACAGAATTACATGCACACAAAAAAAAAAAAAATCCTTTGAAGCATATGAACCTACTCTAGCTTTTCTTGTCCAGGTTTCTCAGGGCTGAGTTTCACCCAAGGAGGGAAATCTCTAGCCAAAGGTTCCACCAGACTGCACTGGACTCAGTTCCAGGTGCCCTCTGAATGCTCTGCTCTGTGTCCCCAAGACTGAGGCGCCTGTTAGTGACCTCGGCTCTGCCCAGTGCCCTCCTTCAGCCCTCTACCGTAACAGAAAAGCACATTTCCCTGCCCACCCCCAGCTCCACACAGCACCCTCAGCAGGGTGAGCGGACAGCGATGAATCTGTAGGGAAGTCTCAGCCATTCCCAAGTGCTGGGCTGCGGCCGGCTGCTAGACGCAATGTTAGAAACACGCGTCAGTGCGAACTGACAGCCCTGTCTCAGGCTGAGAGGGTTCTGCCTAACCCAGCACTGCCCCATCTGTGAAAGAAAGAAATTACATTTCCTTCATAGCATGCTCTGAAAACTAGAGCCAGAAAAGGAACTACAAGTGCTACAACAACCAATTGCCTTTTTATTGTGCTTTGGGTGTTACAGGTTGGGGCTTTTTTGTTGTTGTTTTTTAAAACATTATGGTAGATATGTTGAATAAGTCAGCAAGTGCTTCCATTTTAAAACCTAAATCATCAAGTTGTTCCACCCAATGTGACTTCTGGCACACATTTAAACTTTTCTGTCCCATTTCTCCCACAGAAATCCCTAAATATCCCAAGCAGCACAGTTTCCAGGATATTGGTCAGGCAGCTGAAGCCACAAGGTGTCTCAAGCCCGAAGAGAAAGCTTGATCACACAGCTTGTGGAACCACACTGCAGGAAGCATTTCCTCTGCAAATTCTAGAGATTAATCAGCTAATCATTAAAGGATAAGTAGCCACACTAGAATTACAGGAGGGAAGGGAGTTATGCTTTTACTTCAACTAGAAGACTGAAGGAACACATCACACAAAAAAAAACCAACCCACAACTGAGCATATGCCTGATGAAGCTCCTAACCAAGCAGAACTAGGAAAAAAGATCACTTTACGAATGCCCACTGCTGCCTTTGCAGTCACTAACAGAAATCCAGGCTCCTACTACCCCACAAAGAAGGCAAAAAAAAGCATTATTGTAACTGAGCACAGCAGCAGGACCAGGAACACCATCCTGGGCTCATTTTCATTATGTTCTGAAGTCTAAACAGATGCAGATTGAATTTCAACCACAAAACTCAAAACTGTTGTCCTTGTACAGCACACGGGCACAAACCCTTCTTCTTTGCGCAAAACTAAAGCTACTAAAAAACCAAGGATATCAGACCACCGTCCCTCTAAACTGAAGGATCAAGCTTTACTGTCAAGTGGCATCAGGACTGTCCCCCAAGGCATTAATGTGCATCAAGCACCCCACCAAAACTGAGCAGGGAAGCCCCAAGAGCACCAATGGTCGTGAGTTTTAAGCAGATTCTTCCAACTATCATGCTGCACCTTCCTCTACTTAAAGCACAGAGGGGAATTAATTTTGCAAGGCAGGAATTCACAAAGTCTTATGAAATTAAAACACACTTCCCTTAGACGTTTTTCCTCTTGTATCTTTAGCTCATCACTTACCTTTTGTAGATTTCCAGGCAGAAGTTTCATATGCTTCACTCATTGGAAAAAAAATAACATCAACACATTTCTAGGTTTGAAGAAATCTCTCCTAAATAAAAGTATCTTTCAAGTGTTCCTCCTGAAGTGTTCCTGTAAAATATGTCACTTTCTTGTCCATTCTTTTCTTGTTCAGGTTCATTTTTAACCTGTAAAGAAAACCACGATGTCGCAGGTACTCACAGACAGACTTCCAGTGCGATTGGCTTCCTCTCTTTCCAGCAGGGCCCGCAAGAAGTTATCTTTCAGTTCTTTTCCTACACTTGCTAGTGACCTAGGGAAAAAAAAAGGTAAATTATTATTATTAATTACTGCCACAAACCTTCAGTTTGCTGATGGATTAGGCGTTCATAAACATAAGCAGACATACAATATACCAGTAGTTTAGCACAGGTGACTTCTATTAACACACATTTTCAGTTACGTGTCCGGAGCGATCTAAGCACTTGTATCTCCAGAACCAAAGTCACGTTACATAAAAATATCAATTTTTCACAGCGTACCAATCTAAATTTCAACCTAATTCTTCACCAAGTAACTAAACAAATGAACTACTAGATACTCAGACTGCTTGGTTTGGTAGGGTCAATATAATTTCTGCATCCTTCAATACAAAGTATGAAAAGAAAAAATTTTGCCCTGACAATTTACTCTTCCTACTCCCTCTCCAAAAAACAGAACCAAAACCAAAACATGTTAATACACTAAAACTTGCTTGTTAGCATTTGAACATAGTGCTTTACAACTCAAACAGTCATTAAAAACATAAAGCAGAGATCAGATGGCCCCTCTGGAAAGAGGCACTGAGCTCACTCCAGCATACTGTGCGCACACGAGAAGGAAGGTGACACTTCCTAAAGCACGCACTGAAGTGGGGCTGTCTCCATTTCATTGCCGTTTAAAGCGGCGAGCGCTCATGGAAAAGTACTCTCAGGCAGCCCAAGGCCAACCAGTGCCCTAGAGCTCAGCACAGACCTACCTGAAAGGATTATTTCATCTGCCTACTACCTCAGTGTGAATATTTCAGTAAAACACAGTAGCATTTGTCAATCTAAACAGACAGAACCCACCATCAAGAAAGATCTTCCTATCTAGTTTGAAATAAATGAGTGCAAGAGCAACTGAAAAATTCCCCCTGGCAAGTTTTTCAATACAGATTGCAGGGTCACATCCTTGAAGTCAGTGAAAAGCCTGCAGCTAAGTTGCAAAAACATGATGCAGAGCTACCCGGTCCATCTCTGGCCAATTCACCAGCTGTTATCCAGAAGTACAGTAGCTTCAAGCATTTCTGCTGCACTGTAAAATAAAAAATGAAGAACTAACATGTAGATTAGAACACCTCAATTAATTAAATTTAAAAGATTAATAAGAAATTGAGTATCAAATTTTACTACTCCTTGTCTGGTTTAGAATTCTAGATTCTCCAAGTCTTGTTTTCTCTAGCAGAGGTTAATACTAAACCAACAGCAAATCCACGTTAGACAACTTTCAAAGCCATCTTCACTTGAAGACTGTGGCTCTCTATTTTGAACTAGAAGAAGAAGATGAGTATCGTCAAGATAATGTGCTTTTAGGCACTTAAACCTTATGTTCCAATAGGAGACTTCACCTTCTCTTAAAAGCCTTGTCTTCCTCCCATCCTTCAGTCACCAGCAAAACAATCACTGGCCTACCTGCAGAACATAAACATGTATAAAACTTTTTTAGTCGGTATCAGTAAAGGTTGTTATTAGCTAGCCTGAGAAAGCAAGATTTTTTCTCTCACTGCCACAGCAGCACATACATTCTTTGCACTCTACTTGACCATCACAGCAGAAGAATGAGAATATCAAGGCATTCCTCTGAGCACATGTGGGTCTCCCCCACATGATTAGGCTGAAATTTCAGGGTGTGACTAGTTAAGAATTTACAAAAACCATGTAAATGTTTGTTTTGGCTTCCTGCCAGGTGAGATGAGGGAGTTCTCCAAGTAGGGAAGAGCAGCAAGGAATTTTCAGGCACCCACCAAACACTACTCCTGTCCACTGAGGTTTACTTAACTTGCCACAACCTAAATCCTGCTAATTAAATGAATTTAGGATAAAAAAAAGTTACTTCCTAAGATCTGTTTTAGGTTCTTAACAAAGCTAGAATATTACTTCTGTACTAGAGTAGAAAACATGATCACAGATTACAACAGGATGTTACTATGCTGAGCCTGGTAGAACCCTGCTGTCTTGGTCAGCCTTGAAATCAAGCAGCTAGATGCAGAAAGGCATGGTGGAAAAAGAAAAATACAGGAGAAGGTTAGTAGTCTCATTTTTCACACGGGAATCTGAAATACGCAAAGATTAAGCAACATATCCAAAGATAACACAGAACACTTACACGTGTTGTTACAGTCACCGACTTCGTAAAAAAAAAAAAATTGCTCCATAACTTGGTGTTTGCATATTAATTTCCACATTGACTTCTCCCCAGTTGAAGATACACTTTTTGTGCACATACCTAAGAGGAAGCCTTAAAACAATGAGTAACACTCCTCATTACAGTATCCTTCGACAGCAGCACTACTGAAAAGAAATATTACAGGTTAGCATTAACAGAAGAGACACCCGTCTAAATAAACTCATTTGGGAACAGAAGCTCCTAGTGATGTTAACATTATTGACTGTTGGTTGCTGGCTTTAACACCATATATCCAGTCCTTACTTTATGATACCCAAATCGTCCCTAAGAAAACTGTACGTTTCACAATACCTTGATCCTTCCAAGCTCCTCTCCTCCTCCCAGGAGCCGCTAGCATCTGCCCCCATCCCAGACACCCACCTCACATTCCCAGTTCAGACACCTTTTCCTGCAGCACATGCTTTTGTCTTCATTGATGAGTGTCAGTGAAGCAGAAGGAGGGAACGCTCTTTGTGAACTTGTGTTAGGGCTCCTTGAGTCTTATTTTGACAGGCTACATGGGGGTATTTTCCCCCCTAATCTGTTATGGTTCCTTAGGACGTCATCTGCTTTATTTTCCTACATCTTCCACCATGCAGGCTTTTTCCCGAGAGCACTGGAGCCACAGTTGGAAACAGAACAATGTCATTTAACTTTCAGAGAACCCTATTAACCCTCTCAAACTGAGAGAATGGAAAGAACATCTCTGCCAAATTTTAAGGCTGGCCCAGCCACTAAACTCAGACTGGTGCTCTGTATAATCCACCGTGACCCTCCCAGGGGAGATTAACAGGGGTACCATGGAGAGAGACTTCGAGGTTGAAGAAAAAAAAACCGAAGAGAATTAATGAAATAGGAAATAATACTAACAATAACAGTGAAGATGTTATAAACAATTATGTACATACAGTCAAAGATACTAAGGAGTATGTTAATTTGGAACACGCACCTTCTGAAGGGCAACCAGGCCCGGGGCAGGAAAAGTCTCAGAGGGGAACACCTGAGCCCAGAGTTGCAATAAGACTCCAAAAAACAAAACCAGACAAATAAAACACCCACCAAATAAGAAAACCCAAACAAAAAGCCTAAAGAAACTAAGCAAACAAATAAATAAAAAAAAAAACAATCCAAAAACTTCCAAAGTCAAACAGAAAAGGAGGCTGGGGAAGGGAACCTGTCCCAGGGAACAAACGGTGCTCCTGTGCAGCTGGAGAAAAGGCGGGAAAAACCCCAGCAGCAGCACTGGGAGAGCTGAGGAACATCCCAGAGTGGTCCTCCCAGCCCAGCAGGCACAAAAAGCCCCAGAACTCCTCTTGGGGACCCTTTTATACTGAGCACCATGGGAAGGAATACCCTGAGTGGTGTCTTGGGGGCACCTGAGCCTCCTCCTCCCCTCCCCAGGGCACAGCTGTCCCCCCGGCCCCTGTGATTGCCCCCGGGGCCAGGAGCCCCAGAGAACCTGGGTGCCAGGGCTTTCCAACCAGGACAATATGACAGGCCAGCCGTTCTTCTCCCAGCAGGGCACCCCACATAGCCATTGGGCAGAAAGCCAGGCTGCAATGCACATTCTCAGCAAATTGGCGCACAGCAGCTGGCTTTCACAAACACCTGTCCCACGGTTATCAGGAAGACGTGCCTAAGAACTCACCCCCAACGTCTTTGCGTTAAAACAAGAACCATTTCTGACATTGAGAAATTAGGTTAGAAATTATATAGAAAGACGAGATGTACCTTCCAACTATTTGGACATTTGGGGTCATATAAGATTTTTAAAATCTGTTGTACAGTTTTTGATTGCTGATAACATAATGAAACACACAGGAAATACCCAAGGACTTAATAGCACACATTTCATTGTTTAACAAGATGAACAAGGCACTGTAACAACTATACTTACTGCCTGGTACTTGAAACTCCATGAAATAGATGATTTTCTTAAACAACCTCTGAGTTGCTTATGCACTTCTCTGGAACACTTTGCAAAGCTATTGCAGATTTGGCTTCTGTTGAGAAGCCCACACCTGAAAAAACACTGGCACCAATATTTCACAACGGTCCATGCTACCAGTTACATAGTCCTGTCACTGCTCCAACGTTCACAAACTTGAACCAAAGAGAAGTTCCTTCATCAGCTGAGGTTAGGGCCCTAGAACACGCACTCTGGTACCTGCTTACAACAAGGCAGGCAGGAAATCCACGGATATTTCTGATGCCACTGACACAGCTCAACCTCTCTAAGAAAAGATAACTGTTAGTCCTATACGTCGTGCCTTTGGCAGGAAGGATCAGCAGTCAGGGGACCCTGGGAGCACACTGACATGTGGCCACAGCTCGGGACGAGGAGATATGCTTCACGTGGGCTGCAGGATGCCTTTTTGCTCCTTCAAAGTTGGACTAGTAGCAAGAGAAGCCTCTCCTCAAGCAGGTCAGGACAGCCGTGAGACCTCGATTTAAACGTCAGTGGCTGAAGGACCATCTGGAGAAATAGGGGCAGCTACCCTGGTATGGTCCGGTGAGCGAGAAGGCCGTGCTGCTGCCAGTTTGCTTTGCACAAAGGTATCAGAGCTGGGAGAGAAACACAGCACCCGCCGTGCAGCAGCACACAGAGAGACGGACATCTGGAAGGCTTGTTGCTGACATACCTCGTGACCGCAGAGCAATGAAACTAGTACTTCATTTTTACCCCACTATCTCCATGACCTATGGCTCCTCCAAAACTCACACCCAACAGTTCAGCTCACATGACACAACACCCACATGTAAAAACAGGAGAAACAAAATCCCTCTCATGTCCTTAGGAAAACCATAAGACTTTCAGGAGTTATGACAAAGACACAATGAACTAAACTCCCTCTCTCTTGGTTGTTCTTATTTCCCACCCAGACACTGACCTTAATAAGTAGAATTTACAAGTAACACAGAAACATACCAAGGTCTTGTAAAGGAGCACTCTGGGAATTACACATGGCATGCTACGGAATGACTCCCTCAAACAGGCAAATGATAGTTGTAGCCAAGACAAGCAAGCCCTGGTGCAAACAAGGCTAAGTTCCAGGCAGCACTGCAGGGCCGCAGAACCTCTCAGCAGCGCGTACGGCCGAAGCAGCTTCAGGCCACAGAGGCTGCTGTGCTGTGCAGCCCTTTACACCCCATTCTCACACTCCGCAGATGCTACAGCTACTACTACAGGGAAAAGTACTGCTTAAGGCTCCGGTTCTTGTACTTTTGAAAGTAGCACGTGAAAAAAAAGCCAGCTTTTTCAGAGACATAATATTTCTCATTAAAAAAGCCTTCTTTCTGATTTTGTCTATTTACCCCTTTTAACTGGGCCCATTCTCTATGCCCACTCTAGTAACTGAGAATAAAAGCATCTTCACTTTTCCCATGAACTAAACATTATATTTGCTGCTTTTAAATACATCTTAACAGCCTTGCAGGCTGAATCACTTCGCAAAAGACCAAACCAGTGCTTTAATATTGCACAGGTTAAGATGTCTTGTGGCTCCCCTTTTCCCTCAGTAAAAAATAGCTGCTTTAAAGAGAGAGAGAGCTGCCACAGTGGGAAGGGAGAACAGAGGAGGGAGGAGAAGGTGTTCACAAACACGAGCAACGGGCAGAGGCTGCTCCCAGATTCCTCAAAATTACTGATAAAACCAGAGTCCGGAGCTGGGAATTAGCGAGCAAGAGCAGACAGACACAATCTGTTGGCAAATGCCAGTTCAAGTGTAACGGGAAGAGCCAGCACACACCTGTTCACCTCACAAATGCTCCATTTTCCATGTCCAAGTTTTCTTACGGGAAAAATATCTACTTCTAAAGCAAAAAGATTTAAGGCAACACACTCAAAGGAGGTGCTCTTATCTTTTTTTGTGCTTGGCTGCCTCACCACTCTCCACTTCGGTTACTTGGCTGCGATGATGCAAATGAGGAGGAAGCCAGAAGTTAAGCACCTGTGTTTGCCCAGTATTCAATACTCCTATTTAAGACAAAGTCAGGCATGTGGGATTGCTCACCTGGGGTTACAGCAGGGCAGGTGAAGGGCTTTTCCAGCTCAAACAACAGTTCCAAAGAATCCAAAACAACACAGTGGTTAGTTTTGGTTTTAACACCTAGTAGAACAAAAACTCTGTATACTACAGCCAACACAGCGTTTTCTGCAGCTGCCTCCATGCACCCACATGCTTGGTCTATGAAAAAAGAGTAACTGAGGTCCGAGCCCAGGAGGGCTGCCATCAAAAAAAAGTCAGACTCAGGCATTACACTAAGCTTACGGACGGTAGAGTCTGCGGGATCAAGGCTTTACACCTTTCCTAGTACAGTTCACCACGTCAAAGGGAATTTTCTTCTAGTGTTTTGGAAGATCAGACTCACTGTAAAAGCTGCCACGAGGCTAGGTCTTAGCTGATCTGACTTACTCTTACTAAAAAAGCAGCTTCCACTTCATCAGAATCTGTCTTTTAAACAGGGTTACAACAAGCACTGCTTTTGCCTTGTGCATAGAAGTTATTCTGTAAAGGGCTGAAACTCTGTAGTACCAGCTTCCTAGATCGGAGGAAACCGTGAGCAGTAAATACACACCACCACACATATTTCAATGCCTAGTTTCTCAAGTAGTGATTAACAACTGTATGTCTAAAGGTTAACCTTACAAGTTTCCATCGTAAATAAAAGAGAAAAAAAAACCCTAGCACTGGAGTTTGAAAAGAAATGAACCCATCACTCCAGTTTGGTGAAAACAAAACCTTCGCAAGAGACACCTCAGATTATTTGTGCAAAAACACCAACAGAAAGGCCTTTGTCAAAGTCAGAGGTCAGGAAACTCTCAGATAACGTAACGTGTTACCAAACAACACTTTGGCTGTGAGTGAGGGAGTATGACAGTTCACTGAAGTTTGCTGCCACTCAAATCAAACAGGCAGGAATAAAGAGAACATCGGGCAGACCAAAACTGTATCATACATCAAAGGGAAACTGAGATAGTATCAGAGAAATAAAAACCTGCAGCTGTGCTGCTGGAAGGCTACAGAGTATGGACAGAAAGTCATTGGGACAGCACCGATGTCCTCGGCAATAAGGCTTGGGGATACGAAAGAGGACTGAGCGTTCTGTCCAGATCCACTGGAAAGTCGGCCAGAAGCGTGACAGCCGACACAGAGCATCCCCACTTCCCCGGCACTTGGGAGGCTGGGCAGCTCCACCTGGCTACAGACCTGGAGAGTGATTTCTTTCCCGCACGCTCCTACCACGGCAGGCAGGGCTAGATGTACATGCATTCCTTTTTCTACCAGCTGACATTCCTTCAGCTGTTATATTTGAGCTTTATGAAACAAACTGTTTTGTTTTTTTTACCTGGAGAAATTCTTATCTCTAAATTCCTCATATGTTGCCTCAACTTTCACCTATGTGCAATTGTTAGGTTATCAATCTGAGGACTATGAGACTTCTTCAAGCCTAGCAATGAAGAAGGAGATTAAGAGGTGTCTGGAAAGAGTTAAGACCAACAGAAAAAAAATGGGCTTTAGCCCAAACTTTAGTAAATCTTCACTAAAATCAGCAAGCATCTTCTAAGCAAAACTAGCCCGAGTATCAGCCAAGCACTGTGAACATTTCACAGGACCTTAATTGTAGATTCCAACTTCCATAGCTCTGAAGAATTTCACTGCTCTGAGCTTGCTGATGCTTTCAGCAAGACAAACTGCTTTCATAACCACTTCAGTGGAGAAGGCTGAATGAAGCCACCACCACTGACTACCATGCATACTGTTGTGCTGATTTACTGGTGAATTTGAATATTGTTATTGGTACCATTAGGAAAGAAGAAACCACTAACGTGGGATTAAAAAATAAACACAGCAATGAAACACTGCTGTATATACTGAAAAAACAAAGGACCTTAAAAGGAAGCTCCCCCACCACACTTCAATTTGCCAAGGAAAGCAAACAGTTCCTAGGCTCAGCACATCAGTGGCTGAAGTCCAACTAAGTTCCCTGATGCACATAGAAACTACCCTACCAGTACCTCAGGATTTACAAATTTTATACAGAACATACCAGCAAAGTTCTCAAGAAGTTCGCTGCCTGGAGAGCTGGAAGCCATCCCTTTTCTCGTCTTCTGTTTTTCATGCAATACAAAAGAATTTTTTCATCTTTCTGACAAGAAAAATACGCCACAAAGCTGCAATTATCTTGTATTTTACATGTGGGAATTGGGAGGGAATATTGCATTACGTCCACAGTAGGAAAATCCAAACGAATAATTAAAATTGGTAATCATAACAGAACTTGATTCCCTCCTTTTACTCCTCACTTCCTACAGGACTGCACCTACAGTAACTCTCAGCATGACCAACAACAGAGCTGTCTTAAAGCGAACCATTTGTAGACAGGTGCTACACATCATTTCTTAGCAACGTCCATTCTGCATTTCCTGAGTAATGCCCAAGCATCTCCACAGCTTCTGAAGGACAAGTTCCTCACAACCTACCTAGCCCAGCCGAAACAACAACATAAAGCCGCGATTTTTTTTCCAACCGGCTCTGTGCATGTCCATCCTCTTCATTTCACATAACAGGTATTTAGGAAGAGGTTTGGTGCAGATCACTAGGTTATCTTGAGACCCAAGCACTGAAAGTCTGAGCTTCTGTAGTCTTATTTCTCTAATCCATCCGTACTGCAAGAAAGCTGTCTTATATAGTGAAAAGAGTTACAAGGCATCCAGTCTCCTTTTTAGAGCACTGAATCTGCGACAAAGTGACAGAAAAAACCCTCATCTTTTACAATTTGATCAGTAACAGACATGTTAGCTAATGGCTTCACAATAAAATACAGCTCTAGGAATGATCTCTTACACCTACAGTGGTGAAGTGCTCAGCCAGTCTGCTCCCTGACACCACTAGCTTGTCTGTATCAGCAAAATGAAAGACTGCTGACAACACAATCAAGGGCTGGAGCCACTCCTATCTTCTCCCCTTCTTCCCAACCTGTGTCTGGGTTTTTTTCCCCCTCTTGGAAAAGACAAGCTTTAAGATTCAAAAAATCTCACTCTTTCATTCCAAGCCCCTACAGCAGATGGAAGCGCAATAGCCCAGTCTAGCGCTGGCGTGCCAGAGGACCAGCACACACAGCCCAGGAGCTGTCCCCTGGGGTGCGGGGAGGCAGACGGACAAAGCAAATAAAGAGCAGAAGGAGGTGCCTGTAGTGGTAAACAAAACAGTTCCAGGAGCCAACTGACAGTGACACACACGTGCCACCAGTGAACCCACACAGGTTGTTGTGCCTAAGCTGCCTATGGGGACTTGCTCCAGATCAGCTGAACTCCCTAACCCATTTACAAATAATTCAGTAATAGATTTTTATTTTATGCCCATGAGCAATGAAGTATTTTTTTGAGAAGTGCATCAGTTAACAGCTAAAGCAAAAAAAACCACACAAAGAAAAAAGACAGGAGGAATCAAGACGCTGATTGAGACTTTTTCTGCTGGAAGAGAGGACTGGAAGGAAAATTGCAAGCTATAACTTGATACAGTTCCCACCACTACAATTACCACCACTACTGGAGGCTCACACGTGCTGCCCAAAATGTTCCAGATATCCCTGAAAGCTTTGAGACTGTAGCCAAAGCAAATGCCATACACTGCCAGGCTTGGGCGTGGATTTCTAGGCAGGATACCTGCCATTAGAGGGGAATTCAGAGCAACTTCAGGTTCCTAATATTTTTGTTTAGATCTGAATTCCATGGTACAAAACAAAAAGCTTTTGGCACAAACTCACTGCAGAAAATATTTCTGTGCATATTTGAGAGACTAAGTTTTTGCCCAATTAGAGTTACATACTCAGCTATTGCAGCAAACGTTTTCCTCCAATTCCCAGAGAAGGCAAAGCCTACAGAAAAACAAGGCTTTGCATTTTCTCTTCTGGAGGGGGAAAAAAGCAGTGAAATGCATTTCCAGCTAACACATGCACATACACACACACAGAGATGTCATGCATCTCAGTAAAGCTTCATTAAGCTCAGCAGAGTTACACAGATGACAACAGTTGTGGGTCTGGCAAACATCTTAAATTTATAACAATAAAAATAAAGATATTAAACTAAAATTCTATTATTAAGAGTTTACATGCTGCTATATGCGTGCTTGCAAGTATAAAATAGTAGTTTTATTACGTTTGATGAAAAGGTAGCACAGTACTCAGCTACCATACATATCCCCAAATAAGCTCACTGGCAATTGTTTAATCCAGGGAACAGATATTTTGCCAAGAAGTAAATCTTGCCCTAATATACCCAGAACCTCATGCATCTTGCTATGACCACAGTTCCGAATTGCTAAATAGCAGTGAGAAGTGCTCTCTAATTTAGAAAACCTGTAGCATTTCCAAGAAGGGGGAAAAAAAGAGTTGTACGAAGAGGTTTTGTGGCATATGGTTCCTGTTTAGAGTTCTCGAGCCTTCCAGGACCCATTTACAAGAAATACCATGAGGTCAAAATGGTAAAGCAGACAACAAACAAATCAGCACTGCCCAGACAGGCATTACTCTGTTTTAGCTTGCTCTTAGGTTCCTCTCCGTTTCAAGACTAACCTGATATCGGGAATTGCACCGTTTTATGACAGAATCAAGGGAACTGATGCTCTGGGAGCTGTGCAAACTCAAACGCAGCCCGTGTCTGTTTGTTGTGTGATTCCTAGGAGCTCCTGGGAGGGCTGGCTGGAAAAGAAGGGCAGGTTGCCACTGTGACTAGAGAAGAACCCACGGAGAGGGGTACGCTTCCCACCCTGGCACAGGGAAGTTCTGCCAGCAGCAGGCAGCTCCCGGGAGCTCTGCAGCACCAACACCTCCTCCTGGTACCTGGGCAAGGCTTCTTCCAAAGGGAGTTTCACCTGCCTTAGAAAGCCCCTACAGCAGTAGCTGGAAGATTGGGAAGGAGGAACTACAGCATTAGCTGAGCCCGGGGGAGTCCAAGTGGAAGCACCACCTGACGCCTTGCCACACTTGCTCACGAAAAATTCATTTATCTGTGCCAGCTACTTGTAAGAGCCTGATTAATTAGCCCTTCCAAGCAGGCTGTGATGTGTGCCTTGGAACTTGATGATGACAACTAAGTACTTGGTGGATTACCTGCTGAAAACACGCTGGAATCCTGCCTGTTGATTCATCAAACACCTAAAAACTACAAGTCCTGCACACCGTAACAGCTGAAGCAGGAACTGCATCTGCATCACAGCTTCCAGCAGTGATAACAGCACAGGATTATTGTTTCTCCAATATAAATGTAAGGCAAATAAAGACATAAGCTTGTTGTTTTACAGGTGGTTTGAGCTACAACACTTCACATGAGGTCCTAACATATCTTTGAAACTCTCATTCCTTTTTTTAAACACAAATCACCTAAATAAAAGATTAAATTTGAAGGGAAAAAAAGTAAACTTCTTCCATCTTGCTGCTGTAATTGCTGCAGTTTGTACTTCCTAAACCATTTCTGAAAATTATATCAAAGCTAATGCTATCACCTGATTACTTTTACTATGTTCTTGATAATGAGGAAAATACTAATGTTTTTGGAGTAATTCAGTTAAGATTCTGTTCTGAAGAGCTTTCTCTTAATTGCTTTCCATTACTGTCTAAGTGTTTTGGTAATGCACTGTTCTCCTCTGTGCATTTTCAAGTTGTAAACAATTTTAAGAAGTAAATGAAAATCTGAAAAATACCAAGAAAGAAAAGAACTATTTGATGGCAAAGTATGTTTTTACAACAAGCCATACCACAACTGATGTTGCAAAATCATATCCATTAATAACTTTAGCAACACAAATTAAGGCTATCGAGATTAGTAATTTATTTGCAAACCATGTGATGCAGCTAGAAGAGCACAACTACAAAGAGTCTGCATTGCATTTGGAGCTGCTAACATAACTCAAGTTGTGAACCTTGACCCCCGAGTGCTAGTACAGGTTCCAAAAGTAGCTCACCAGGTCTTAAATAATTGGATGGACATTTAATTATACATGGAATAACATGAACTACATTGCTTAGACAAGTACTGTTGCAGATGTTAATATCGGCAAAGCAGCTACAGCGTGCTCTAAATATTTTAAAGTAAATAATTAAAATATCTGCCTCTTCAAGAGCACGTACAGTTTGTTTACGACAGAAGGTGGTTTAAAAACAGAACCAGAACAAAACCCTCACAAATTCCAGGGCTGACCAAAGGTTTGTTAATTTGCCTAAGAAGTTATAATCGCATTTTAACACTGTTCTAATGCAGAATTGTCAAGGAGTGAGAATACCAGAGCTGTGTTCCTGTAGCCCATCTCTAGCTTTCACATTCAACCCTCCAAGTGCTTACACTGCAGAAGGGAGATGTCCACATAAAAACTTTTAACAGTTTCATGTTTCGGTACAAGGGCGTTGGTGCAAGAGATGTCCACATAAAAACTTTTAACAGTTTCGTGTTTCGGTACAAGCGCGTTGGTGCACTTAATTCCCCCTCCCTCTTTGTTTTTTTCTTTTTTCTATTAATTATGTGAGTTATACCTTGCATGATTAAAAAAAAAGCATTACAGGCATAGGATCTCTTGAACATTACAGCATCGTAAGACCCATACACCAAGTTCCACAAATCTAAATAGACAAAAAAAGAATAACATTTCCCAGTGGCTCCAAATTCTTTCACATATTCAGATATTTCAAGGTGCTGCAGTGACTGCTTATTGAGTTATGCCTAACCCTTTCTAAACTGTGGCTTCTTACATGGATAACTGTGTACTTCTGTCCCTCAAGATAATCCACAAGCATCACTGAATTGAAAAGATTTAGTTGTTTTCAAGACAGCAGTTAGAGAAAAAGACAGAATCTTTCCTTGTTTAGGGTCTTATTTGAAATGAACATAAGCAGAGGGGGTTCCAGTGAGGGGGAGACGCTACCAGAAAAGTCCCTTCGTACAGCGCTCAGCATTCAGACACTCCTTTATCTGGGGCTCAGTGCACTTACAGGACAACTATGAGGCGTCCTACAGGAAGCTTCTGAAAGAGAATTTCAGACCTAAGCTGTGCAATCCATGCTGTTTAAGACAAACTGAAAAACACACTAATATTAGAAAGCTGCACTAAACAGGAAAACAGAGAGAAAGCAAGATCACCACTGGGGAATGCACATGCACACAGCTTTTATGTATCTGAGGGAAAGACTTAGAATCATGCTTGCACTATTACTCAGACCCATCTACGTGCTCTCCTTCCCCGCCCAACGGTCGCTCTGATTTTCGGAAGCTCTGTCCTATAACTGAAAAAAGGGTAAAAGAGGTGCTTGATATCAGCCCAGCCACTGAATGCCAGACCTGACACTTAGTCATCTATACCAGGAAACTCTTTTTCTTCCTGCAGGCTGACAAGTGGGAGCTTTGGACTGGCATCTCCTCGCTTACAAAGAAGGACGCAGAACACGTGCATCTAGATGAGCAATACTGAGGCTGAAATAACTTCTTGCTTGTCCCACCAGTTTCTTCTCCCCCCCAGCACCTGCACTCACCTGCAGCATTTGGCTGCGCCATGCAATAACTAACCTCAAGCCTCAATCATCTCAAAGGTCTTTTTCCACTCTGGGCAATCCTGTGATAAGCAAGCTAGTGGTTTCATTAAGGATTTGGCTGAAAAATTCTGAGAGAATATGATCTGTCAATCGCTTATCTCACAAAACCAAAACTAAACCAGCCACTTCTCGGAAATTCACCAACAGCTACCACTTAAACTACATTGGAAATACCATCTAGAGGGAGCCTACATCATTTGTGCCCTCATGGATTAAAAAGAAAGAACAAATCAAAAAAACTGAACACAGCTGATAATAGAACAAGAACAAAGACAAGACAGCATTGACTGCAAATATTAGTGGTAATGTGTCCCTGAAGTTGCCACATTCCAAGCATACTTTACAGTAAGATTAAAATTCATTCCTATAAGTAGAATTTTCATGTTAAACTTACGGAAGAAATGACTGCAGCACCCTCGGAACACGACACCTCAACACTGAGCAAAGTGAGGAAAGCTGCTCTGGCTCCCAACTTTATCTCCTCTTGTAACAGCAGGTGTGACGAATCTCCAAATCATGAAGCTCATGAAGGAACAAGGCTCTTCACCTGTGGCCCAATTACTAACTTCAGAGCTTTTGAACAAACAACAGATCTAGCATCCTACTTAGCATGGGTATTAAGAAATTACTCCTAAGTACAGTATATTGGTGGTTTACAGGAAGTTTATCTATTAGTAAGGCAGCCAGGCTTCACGGGCATTATGGAAGTTCACTGAATATGCATTTATTAAGCCACCAATACCTACATTATCCTTGTTAAAAATTTGTGCAGATGAAAAGAAATTCCTTTCATATTCTAGTCACTGAGCCACAATGCTCAGATGCATATTGCAAAGCATCTAATAGGTTTTCCATCAACATATTGCCACCTACCATTTAGACTGAACTGAACTGCTAAACTCTGTTCTGTCCCCATGCTGTAGCAAATTCAGAGACTGCCCTACTTCCCAGCAGCTGGAACAGCAGCAAACTGCAAAGTGCATTTCCCACTGCTTCTGTTTACCTCCTTCTTGCCATTCTCCCCGCCGTCTTATCACTACGTAAGTCTTGCGTGTGCTCACAGGCTAAAAAGTCAAGGCTGACGATTCCAATAAAGCCGTCATGGAGCAACTGAAAATAAAAGCATACCCCAGACTCTAGAGGGAAGGCTGTGAAGCTGCTGTGTTACATTAGCTACAGACATAGTCACTGCTGTTATCTGCTGGGCTGCATCTCCTCCTATCCCAAAAGGAACCAATTATGATCACTGCTGTAACATCGTTAGTCAGCCTCTGACTGTACAGACCTGTGAAGCCCAGGCAGATAAAATACAAAGTCAAGTCGGGTCCAGTGCCTAGAAGCTACGCAGGGATGGGTCTAGTTGCCAAGCTTTACTCTGACAGAGGCCTCGTGGGCAGCCCTTGTTGCCTCCAGACCCGGGAAACTTTTGGCCCATGCAGCTCCCCAGTGTGAGTGCTGGAGGATTAGAAACAAGCTTCTGTTAATTAATTCAGTAAAATATGTTTTTCAAGGCCAGTAATTGCTTACCCTGGCAATATCAACACAGGTATCTTTTCAGCAACACTCCTCCAAACAAAAACGTACAAGAAAATTCCAGGGCAAGAATGTCATGGACGCAGAGGCACGTGCTCAGACACACCGTCTTATTCAACCGACCGGCCAGGGAGCCCAGAGGAGCTGGAGCTGCGGTGGGGCACCAAGCAGCTGTCGTTCGCGTGCAGAGTGCTTCCCAGCACCCCTCCGCCTGGAAGCTGGTGCCCGCTCTGTGAGATCTGTCCTCACCTTCACGCAGCACATGCGAGACGACAAAACACTCTCTCTCGTTCCCTACTGCTAACAAGAGTCAGGCTTTAGATGACAGGAGCCACCAGCAACCCCCAACAGCACAGCACGAAACCACTCCTTTCTCCCAGATCTGTCTCATGGCCATTTCCAAAAGCAGGCACTTCCATTAAAACATTTGTAGTAAAAACATCACAGTTGGACAGCTGGTGCAGCTGAATGAGAACCCATGGTAGTTCATTGCATTAATGACCAAGCACTACAAAAGTGGAAGGAAGTGAATTTAAACGGATATCCGGGAAAGCATCAAGGGACGCAAGCACTTGTATCAGAGGCACAAAACTGTAAAGGCCTAGAGTAGTAGATAAAGTGCTAATTATCTCCTAATAATAATTCATAAAAACTTACCTTCCTCTCTCAAAAAGGAGGATTGCGTAAGCAAACCTCATCTTGCAAGTAATTCTGTGAGAGATGCGACTGAATTCTCCAATGTTAAGTTCCAAAAACGCGGTTAAAGTTTACACTGCGTTTTCTAAGGAGCCAACTGTATCTGCTGCCTTGTATGTCAGCCTACTGCAACCAAAGAAATTTCCAACAAACCTTTAATTCAGGGCACCTTATTTATGTACTTGAGGGGACCATCTAGTAGAAAGATGCTGATCGTCCAAATGCTTGTAATACATGTAGGCAGTGACTGAATGCCTCCGCTTTACAAAAGTTTAACAAAATAATATGTAATTCCCAATAGCTGCCTCTCCTTCCCCTTAACTACTCTTAAGGAACTGGTTCTGACCTCCTTAGAAATCTTACCATTGAACTTGTTGCTTAAATCAGCCAAGAAGATAAACTTCAACAGGGGTTTTTTTGGTGCTATTTTTGCAAGTTAAAGGTTAATGAACAGCTGCGACACAAAGCGCCAGCCGGCTTCTTTGTGATATCATTCACCCGGCTCTTTGGCACAATCAAATACACGCTTCTGATCCAACTTACTCTACAAGTGCTGACAGCTAAAAATTTATTATCTAAATATTTTGACTCCTAAAATATTTATTAGTACCTCTGTCAGTATTTGTGCGTATATACTTTAGCCTGCACATATGGTTATGTGAAATTCCTTTCGGGTACACGGACTGCTTACTAAGAGAGATCTAATTTTATCACAAATAAATGAAATTAATCCTGCTAGATCCTGCCCCGCTGACAGTCCGTTTCGTGTTTGCACTAGTAAAGCTCCTTGGCTTTGCAAGGCTTTGTTTCTTTAGTAACAAAGGACTCTGCAGCTGATCTTGCATTGTTTAACTCCAGTCTCCCAAGAAGTTAACGCTGCATACCCACAGGCAAAACACGCAGTGCCCCATTGCACTAAAGGGTAACACTTGTTGAATCACCACAAATCAAATCCAAGAAAATAATTCTATACCATATGCGAATTATGGGAAACTGCTGAAGCCCTGGGAGGTTCTGAGCATCCCTTTGGCAGCGAGGAGCTTGCAGGTGAAGTGACGCTCTGCTTGTCACTAACTCTGAGCAGACATGGTTGAGTTTATGAAAAACAAGATTCTTTGCTGGCTTCGGATTAGAAGCACTCCCATTTTTTTATTAAACAACAACCAGGTTGTGCTGGAGGCTGGGCTTTTCCTAGGTGGCAGCTCCAGGGGAACACAGAGGACCCAGCACTGCCGCGAGCAAGAGGGGAAGGCAGAGTGGCAGCCACACACTCCCAAGGGCATTGGATGGCAGGAGCCCACCCGCAGGCCCCACAGACCACGAGTCTCGTAAACTACTGCTGCAGGTTCACAGCATGCTCCCTTGAAGTGGCAAAACCCACTGGGCTGGAATTCACTCTGCCACTGCCCCGAGCCTTCTACCTCTGCCTTCCACATTTCTGAGGGCCCTATCTCTTTAGCAGAGCACTTTCAATACCCCCACGTGTTCTGTGAGCAGAACAGGACAGCTGCAGTATCATTAGCTATGTTCTTGCTTTCTTTCAAGTCACCACACTCCGTTTTCATTTGCTTTTTCAGGAAAATTAAAGAAGGCTTTAAAAAGGAGATCCAAAACTTAATGCACCACAACAAGCATGTTGGGCAGCTTGGTGGGAAAAATAAAGGGGTGTGTTTTGCTAATTGGCCCGGGGAGGGGGGCGCCCCGCAGAAGACAGACACAGGCACCAACAGAAGGATAAGCTGATTTTACTGTCTATTTTAAAGAATTACAAGAATAAGGCAATTCAAGCTGATTATACTCTCGTTTTAAGCAGCAATGAGAACAAGCAGGGTAATGCACCTAATCTTTACTACACAGAGTTAGCGGAAGCTATTAAGAAAGTTCCATCATCCATCGCTCTGATATCAGCATCCAGACCCGCAGTGGCTGGGCAGCCCCTGTTGCAGCGAGGGTTCTGGAGCACCTCTCCCGGCAACTGGGAGGTCCTACGCAGCGCGTCCACTCGTAGGGGAGGGCTCCAGAGTCGCTGCAAGAGGGTCCAGCTTTTAGACTGTTAAATAAACAACCTGACAGAGCTTCGAACGCGGGAACGTCTGGTGGTGTTCACTCCGTTGGATTCCTCCGGCAGCTTGGCCAGGGCTACAGGACGAATACAAGGGAGTTTCCCTCTCTATTTCGGTCCTTAGTCCCACGTTTCTCCCGCAAGACAGGCCTCCGGTCTTGTAACGTGCTTCTAATGAAGCGAGAGGCAGCTCGTTTTCCCAGCCTTGCACTTGGCCTGTAGATAAAGAAAGATCACCCTGCTGGTTCTCACTGCACATTTAGCCTTACAGCAAAGCTTTTACAGGTTGGTATTGGAATATATATATATATATGCTAAAAGAGATCACCAATACATCACATACGTGATTAATACTATATAGTGTTGGGTTGTGAGGTTCATCTATAGGTCAACTTCAGTGCAGGGCCTAGGATTTCGGCCCTAGCACTACAGGGGGATAAGAAGGGAGTTGGATGGCTTCCTGTGGTTAAGATGCTAAAATCCATTCCAGAGGAGTCTGGCTCAGTACTGTGGGTTTCGCTGGTATCTTATTTACGAACATCGGAAATGAACTTGCATGTGTGCCCCGCTTTTGGTAGAAAGCATGTGTTTAACAGATGGAACTTGATTGTATGTCCATCAAATACAATTGAAGGCTCATATTCAAGATGCTGCCAGATGCCACAAAACCTAAACAGTTTCCAGAAGAACAGAATCCGCCGTTGCAGTGACAGCACTTTTCAACCAAACAACCAGCTACGCTAACAAACCAAAGGAATTGTGCTTATGCATAGAGACATTTCTCTTACTCGACTCATTTATAACTCCTTCTTACAATCAGATGTCTATTTACGTCAGCTAATTCAGGACAGATACACTAACAATTGGGTAGACACCAAGCCAGACTGAAGGCTTCTTTAAGCACTTGCACAATTCCCTTCTCTCAAGAACTGCCAGAAACAGAGTGTACTCCTGACACTGACACTGCCTGACACCAACCCTGACTTCACGCTGCCCTGTCTACCTGCTGCCCAGGCACGCGTCAGCCTGCAGTGCTGGCACAGCCAGGTCCTTCACATCTGGCCTGACCATGCAATGAAAGCCTTCAGCTTGGCTGCTTTCATTTCTCAGTCTTGAAAGGACACTGCCTTATTCTTTTTGTGTGTTGTTCCTATCTTTTCTCATTCCTACCACCCGACACCAAGGAAAAGTCAAATATAACACAATTTGCACTGAAAAGAAACATTTTAGCTATTACAAACACAAAGCAAAGAAAATCACGCCCACTGAAAGAAGCTGGAGAAAACTAAGGTTATTCCTTAACTATAAATGCTTCAGGGCATACAATGCAATGAGATATTAATGAGAGCTGTGAAAAAAAAGACAGTAAAACCAACCCCTGTGGCACAAATCTAAGACCCATGGTAGCAAATGACATCACTGCAGATAAAAAAAAAAAAGCCCTATGTCTTCCGAAAGGGAATCAAGCACATCCTCTTGTATTCCTGCGTATCCATATGCGGGAATCTCATCAGGTCACTCTCGCCCTCCTCGAGAGGCATAGGCAGGGTACAAGGCTGACTTAAGGATCCTGACCTGAAGCGAAGCAGACCCTGCCAGCAGCATCTTTCGAGTTAAAAGCATCTTTGTTTGCTAAAATGCAACTTTTTACATACACTGCAAACACAGCTTCCTTCCCGTTTTTGACAGAGAGCAAAACCAACGGACGATACAGCTGGAGACAAGAGTACCACTCCATGATATGGGAAATGTTAATTTACCATTACAACAACCAGATATTATTACATATGTCTGGATTAGCCTTTTATTCCATGTCTTCTAAGTATTCTAGTCTACTACTGTTTAAGACGGTTAATACATGTGGACTGAAGGAGACAACTGGGCCTTAAAAAGGCCATGAAACAGCACAGGAAATCCCCGCTAATTACACAATCCTAGGGAGTACTGGGTGAGTACTGAAGGACCCTCACAGCCTCCACGCTTCCTTTCTCCATTTCAAACCCACTGACAAGTTGACAGTGGTGAAGAATATTTTACTGTCCTGCCGGACTAGGAAGCCTACGCCTCCAAGACGTACTTCAAAGCCTGGCACACGGGTATGGTTTGAATCGCTTATCGGAAAGATGAAGAGGTGATAGAGCAACAAATACCTTCACGGGGAGAAAACAGCAGTGATTGCCAAGCTCATTCGTCGAGCAGGGAGGGACCCAGCCCAAACCACTGGCTGGCAGCTAAAGCTATACAGAGCCAACAGTTTCAACAGTACATCGCAACATCGCACCAAAGCCCCTCCCGTCGCTTCCACTCACACATTTAGAAACAGAGCAGTTGTTTTAATGCTGTGTGTTGAGCTACGTTCTTTAAAAGCTAATCTCCCCTTCTCCCACTGAAAAAAATCACATTTTGTTCTGCACAGGATAGTGTTCAAAAGGCACCAACCAAGGCAGCAGACAGCTGATCCTCAGAAGAGTCAGAGAATTTTCATGAACAGAGAAAAGAATTCCTCAACTTATGATGCCGAAAGAGACTCAGCTTCTCCAGGCCTAATGCAAACGTCACTCCGTTACTGCCACCAGTATTGAGGTTATAGTGCATTTGGTACAAAAATAATCTAAATACTTGGTGAGAAAGACAATTATTACATAGCAGCATTGGTATTAAATGACTAACTCCTCAGGCTGACAAGTTAATAACAAGTATTATTTTTACTTGGGCAGGTGTTAATCCAAATTTCTGTTTATCAGCCTTTAAAAATACTACTACCCTCCCAGCAACTGAGAACTTGAGAAAACAACTTGCTGTATCATTTAAAAAGCAAAGTACATTCCTAAGGCAACAAGAGGTAAGCATTGAAAGTTCACATGTCCAAACATCCCTCACACTTAGAGCTTGTCTATGTGTCACTTCCCCTTTATTCTGCAAGAGTGACATACTCAGTTCTTTGTAGAACCAGATAAAAAGAAATAATGTATCAAGCATAATTATTAAAGTATTAAGTTTATGGACAGGAGTTCTACAAGAACACACACCTGTTCAATTCCTCACTCTCTTCTTTGTAATTCTAGCTGGTATGTTTCAGGAAAAAGAAAAAGCTTTCTCAATATGTTTTCAGTAGGCCTATTTTTACATGCAGAACGAGTGGCAAAGGGCCCAGATTTCCTTCAAGATTTTTTTTTTTTTTTTTACCTAATTATTTCCTCCTAGTAGAAGAATGGGAAAAAGTTAAAAAGGCCAAGTAACACCTTAGGAGTGTTATTTCTTACTTTTTAAAACTAACTTTTCACCTTTAGGTGTTAAGTGGATGCTTCAAAGCTAAATGAATACATCCTCCCATGGCACTTCCAAGTGGACCACTCTGCAAAAAGTAAGACTCCTGCAGCCAAGTCATGAAGTAAGAGCAGCCACCTTGTGTAAATGGAAAGGTAGGTTGGGACATCCACACAACCACAGCACCAGCAGTCGAGCAAGGACTTTGCCCAAGCTTGCAAGGATAAAGATTGAAATTCAAACCGCTTGCACTTGGAAACACTCAAAGATTCCATGCAAAACCGAGGATGATGTTTCCGTAGACCGCTATTTCAGAATCACCGAGAGATTTTATCACAATCTGAAAGCAGATGATCCAGCAGATGACTTGATCTGGGAGATCAAGTAGTTTCCCAAGACTGCAAGGACAGCACAAGGCCTTCCTCTGCAGGTATCGTTTTGCCACGGACAGTGAACTCGGAGAAAGCTCACATAACATATTAATTTAGTTTTATACAGCAACTGTCTTGCGTGCTACGTTACAGCCTGCCTAGAAAAAACAGGCTCAATCCAGTAACAGAAATGCTTTAAACAAGCGATCAGGTGTTGTGCTCATGAGTTCTTAGAGAAACTGTGGCTTTTGATCAGAGATGAAACCTATCAAAAACAAATGTTAGAACATGAATAAAAATTTAATATTTTTACACTGCCTTTACGCTTCTTTGAAGGGAAGAGTGAAATCCCCGATTAAGTGAAGCCATTTGGGGGACTATACTGCAACACGGAGAGGCTACAGTACAGGCAGTATACTACATCTATCCAGTTCTGGAGATTTGCCACCAGGAGAACTCAAATCCAAGCCACCTGGCTATAAAGCACAAGTGCAAATCTCTTGAAATTCAAATATTCAGAATCTGGGTTGCCTAATAAATACAAGATAAATGCTTACAGAATGTGTGACCATTGTTTTGTCTCTTACAATTACTGTCAAATCTCCATATACAATGTGTACAGACAGCGCAACCAGTCACTCGCCTCTTGACCTCCCACCAGCTAGCCATACGTACCACACTGAACAATGAGGAAGGGGTGGCCTGGGGATAAGCTACAACAAGCAATCACTCAATAGTTCCATTACTGGATAGCGCATTCCATTTCACAGGACGTGAGAGCTAACAGCAAAAGGACAGATCCTGGCTCTTCACAGGTGGGTCTATATAACAACAGGAGGCAAAAATGACCTCAGCAAAGGAAAATCCTGCACCTTTTCTGATGGTCAAATCCTTTTGTTGGCCCTACAATGTGCACAAGAAGAAACGGAAGATACTTCCGATGTCTGCTGCCAGCTCGGGGAACGAAAATAACAACACAAACCACCCCAAAGAACCCACCAACCACACAGTAACCACAGGTTTGCATGAGCCACAGCATCTCTCGTAGCCTCAGAATTTCACCAGTGGCTTTGTCTCCAGCTGGTCTCTCATGGTTGGCAACAGTAAAATCGTGCACGCACAGAATATGCCACGGCTGTATCACCAACCTCCTTTTCACTAACACAGATGACCGCCAGCCAGCAGGCGAGAGCCCGACAGGACGTCTGCTGGCAAATCCCTGCCCTCAGGAGCTTCGGGCCCAGCGTTCACATCAGTACCTGTTCACCCCCGCCACAGTACAAGTCAGACGCTCCAAGTGCAGCAAGTAATTCCCCACCCAGCAGGCTCAGAGTCACAAATGCATTTTATGGTCAACTTCAGCCCCAAATCAAGATGCAAATCCTCACCTTCTCCAAGACACAACCCTCTGCATCTTGGCCCTTGCCTTGCAAATAGCATCCTCTACAACCTTTCCCTCGATCATCTGTGGTGAAGAAATACAAATTAAGAGATCAAGACACCAGGTCTCAAGACTGCACCTCACTACTGGTCTTTATGGCTGCTTCTTACTAATTGGTATTTAATAAGGCTTTACAGTACTTTTGTGATTCTCATAAATATTCTCAAAAGCCTTCTGATAAGGAAATGGCAGCTTCTAGACAAAAAGTATTACATAAGTTATTACATCTTTATGTCAAGGGGTAGAATCATTTTCAGATACCTCTGCTCACATGTCATACTTGCTTCTCACAGATCGTTCTAAATCTAATTGTAAAGGGCAACATTTTGCAAAACTTCCAGGTGACCGTACCATCAACTTCTACCACGTTACAAAATCATCTCTATCATTTTCTTTCAACGAGCATGCACATCGGAAAGCCAGAGCTGCAGAACAGTAACGCATCTGATCCGACATCCGCCTCGCAGTTGTGTTTCACACTGCGCCCTATCCTCTAAAACCTTGCCCAAGCTGGAGTATAATCCACCCGGCTTACTCTGGTTTTACAGGACTTCTTGATTGTAGCTGTGAGGCTTTGAAGATCCCCATTTCCAACTGCATACTGCTCAATTTCTCAACAGAGCAAAGCAGGTGATGTCATTTTCGGAGATGCAATGAGAGGAATTTTTGTGGTTTGCTCCATATTAATACATGGATTTCTGCCACAGAAACCAAGGCAATTATAAGGGCAAACAAGTCCAGGTAATAGCGGGAATAAAACTCATGCATATATATGTGTACACATATAGAATTATTCTATAGGAAACACTGAAACACTTTTCAAACCATATGCAACTACTTCCATTGAATTAATACAGTTAATGTGTAATAGTACTTAATCTTTACAGACCCTAGAGACAAATTCCTGGGCTCAGGATCGAGTCTAGGGTCCTGAGCTCTGGATCCAAGTCTACCTTGTGTCTGCATTTATAATTTCGTCCTTCTTTGAATACCATAGCTTTCTCACTATATCACTTCTCTGCGACTGCTCCTGATAGTCACCTCAGCAAAATCACTTGACTACACCGGGAGATTTTTACATACCTTGTCACTGAACCTGCACGCATCTAGTATTATCCTGTGTCAGTAAAACAATTCCGGACTAGACTTAGTCCAAAGTAAACCTGCTAAGTGAAGCACAGACAGACGGATTTTATGTCTCTCAACTAGAGCTGTGATTCCAATTTCCAGCGCATGCCAAAAAAAACACAACCCAAATTCCACAGACAGAGGATCCAAGTGAAATCTGTAGATCACACCTCTGCTGAGGTACCTGGCAACTGAGGTATAAGTCAACTTCAGGGCAAGCCTACCCTACCTGCAAATCCAGTCACCAACATTTAAGACCCTAAAACATTCTAAACTTACTTGTGCCAAAACCTCCGTGGCACCATCTGTGAAGGGTGATGGCCATAGACGATGGCCAGAACTGACAGGATAAAGGAGAGAAAGAGAGAATGGACAGACTCGGTTAAGAGAATAAAAAAAAGAAAAAAAGAAAAAAAAAAAGACCTACACACGGACACAGAACATGAGACAGACTTCAAGTGACTTTGTCTCACCTGCTCAACTGTGAGACCTTCAAAGTAAACACAAACTCGTGCTAGATTTTAAAACATCATCCAGCCCAGCAGTGAAACTAGCAGGATGTAAAAATCCAGTTAGCAGAAACCTGGCATTTATCTGTTTGGCTTGATAAGCTGAGCTCCCTTTTCAGAGTGACTGTGCTAATGAAGTGTTGCACCTGGCAACCGTACTGGCCACCGTACTGTATCAGTTAGTACAGCTTCAAACAGAAGAATTAAAATACATATGAGAAGCATTACAGAACTCTGGTGCCCCACACAATTATCTCCACAGCAAAACGTGGGGCTAATATGTTGCAACACGTTGGAACACCAAGCACTCCCAGGTGGCTGTCTTCCACACTACACATGCCCGAGGGCAATGAATCCATGAATACATTTTGCACCCGCAGGTGAATGTTCCAGACGTGTTCCAAAAGGAGCTCTCCTTCATGTAACCACACCACACAGTAATAGGCAAGAATTCTTTCTGAAACTTAACTACAACTATATTAAGAGTTACTTTTAAGTCATTCTTGTTTTGATATTTTAATGTATTTGGTACTCTTTCAATTCCTTCTGAGTACATTCGAAAAAAAATCTGCAATCTGCTCCTACAGAAAGGATGCTCCTGCCAACAGCAAAGCAGCACTTCCAAATCGCAGCAGGAGCCAATACTTGGTGCTGGAGAGGAACCTGCTCAGTGGAACCAAACGTCTCGAACCAGAAGAGAGATTCTCTGCCTGTCAGGTTAGCACCATATGCAGTATGAACGGGAAGTTCATGCCATGAAATGAAATCTCAACGCACTGAAAAACGGACAAGGTTATTGTTTCATTCCAGAAGCTTAAATCTGGTTCTAGGATTCCTTCCTGAAAGCTGTGTCAGGGTCATGGGAGGAGAAAGTTAGGGCAGACTACAATACAGATATACCAGACAGACTTCAAGAAACAATGTGCACGCTTAAAAAACTCACTTATTGCAGAAAAAGGACTGCTTACTCAACCAGCACATCCGCTATGCTCACGATCTTACTATACAAATATGAAAAACAAACACAGACAAATCAAGTAATAATAGTTAGCCATCATTTGTTTAAAGAAGATGTAGGTAATTCATAAACTTCAAGAATCTAAAGAATGTTGACTTTGTATGTGACAAAGGCTCGCACCTATACGTGGTTTCCTCAAAAGGGATTCAGGGCCTTTTAAAAAATAATTCTCCTGTCTCAAATTTTATCTGAAGACTATGCCAGAAACTTAGTCTTACTGACCTGAAAAGAACCTGAACAACGACAACCACAGGAATAAAACTCTCTCTTAATGTTAGACTAAGCACCAAGTACTTGAACAATCACCGAACGAGTAAAACGAGACGAAATAGCTCAACTGTAACAAAGACTCAAGATGTCAGATACCGAACGCATCTTTCTGGTGCATGCAGAATGAATTACAGTTTTTTCCACAAAGTTCAGTGGAGCAGACAGACTGAGCTTTCACGTCCTTCAGGTGAGAACTCATGAAGCTCAATGTGCCAGCAACAGAAAACCAGGGACTAAGAACATGAAAACCTCCGAGCCAGATAACCAAGTCAAAAAGACCAACACAGGTGTCCTGGCCAAAGGCCCATTCTGGAATGCCAAGGAAGGAGACCTGAAACAGTACAAATGGTGAAACAAAAATACTGATTATGAAGGATACACACAGACACGGCCACTACTCGTCTGCCCTCAGGGTAGGTCCTTTTCTCATGTTCTCGCTCTGAATCTGTTCGGTAGCTGTTCCCCATCCATGCCGGAGAAACAGGGACTTGGAACCCACCCGTTCCTACTTCGTTTTCCATGGAGGAAAGGAGCCGGTCGAGGGGCAGGAGGGAGGCTGCATTCTTCAGAGCCAGGCCACAAGCAAGAAAGTGCCACTTGCCTTCTTACAGAGCCTCACCGCCGGCCAGGTCTGACAACCACAAGCCATGCTGCTCCTGCGATGAACCAGGTACCCCTCCAACACACAACCGCAAGGCGAGCAGCAGCTCAAGCTCACTTGCACATCAGAGTCCCCATTTCAGTTATGTTTGTTTCTTATTACTCCCCCTTTTTTTTTTTTACAGACTCATATTTGACCTATCTGTATTTCTTTTACTGCCTTCTTAGAAAAGCTTTTAAATTTTATCTTTCTCTCCACACAAACTTAACCGATGTTACAGAAAACAAAAACAGAAACATACAACACAAAGTCTGTCCAAGGGAAGTAACAGCTAGGCAGCTTCATTTGAAAAGAAGCAAAAAAGTTTAACACCGGTCCTAATGCATAACTGATTCCAGGACACCACTTTCAGGGACAGTTAACCCACACTTGCAGTGTAAGTGAACCAAAACTTGAACCAAAAAACTCTTCCATCAATACTTGAACTGTGTTTACTGGCAAAAATGTGGGAAGACATTTCCTGCAATGGCTGAAAGCAAATGAAACAGTGTGCGGGGAGAGTGGCTGCGAGGTCACCTTGTGCCACGGGCAAACCCGGGTGGCAGAGGGAGCGCAGCATGGTGGCCCCTGCAGCGAGCTCCAGCCACAATCGGGCTTAGACATTCCGCTAGGTATAGGGAGAGCGAGGCAGCTGGGGCAAACACTGCTAAAAATGTGATGCTTTCAACACAAATCACTCGATCATCTTGGATTAGAAATATGTTAGTGTTTTTAATCTTACTTTTTGACGGTTCATAAATAGAGGAAGGAGATGAAGCATGGTCAGGAAAGAATAAATTAAGTTGAAGGCTTCTCTTTCACAGACTGCTTTCCATGCAGCTATTACCTCTCCATCAGTGGAATTTAATAGGGAATTCAACAATCAATTCCTCTGTAAAGTGCATCCTTCATGTTAGACAACACTCTGCTCCATACACTGGAAAATCTAACAGGCATATGGTAAATACACATATACAGCCAGACCTTAAACTTGTAGCTTTCAAGAGCCTTTGGGTTAGATTCTACACACCTTAGCCAATTAAAACATTAATGACCAGTTGTCAATTTTATTATTAGTGTGCACACGTGAACAGTGGTTTATGGTTTTCACTCCAAAGAATTCCAGACCTTCTGTAGAAGTAAATCTGTTACAGGACCCACGTTTTGGGGCGCATGACAGCTGGCAATGACACCTTTCCTCACACAACACACGCTGGCTAAAACTTGGCAAGCCCCAGTGACAACAGGCTCTGCCAGTGACAGCCCTGCTCACCCTGCAGGCAAAGGGGGGATATAATTCTCTTGGATCAGGCTAAGGATCAGCACTTAAGCAACCACAGTACTGCTCAGTAAGTCAAGACAGCTGAAAGGGATAGCAGCTGAGAGATATGCTCAGCATATGATGCTTTTTTATTAGAAAATAAAGCTATGCACAGCAGGGCTCGCTCCCTTCTTGGGTTTTACAGACACCTTGCAAAGATCAAAAATACAAACTGGGCAAAGTTGTGGTTTGGATTTTTTTTTTTTTTTAATTGTGTCAAGTGTCACCCTTGACTCTCCCTTTTCTGTAGCAGATGTCTCTGACTGGGTTCAAATGAAATCATAGCATCACTACAGTCGGCAAAGACGTTGAAGATGGGATCAACTCCAACCCTTAAACAACTCGACCCACAAAAATCACCTAAGCTCCCCTGACATCTTTCAGAGTGGATTTTGCTAAAAGAAAACTGTCTAGAGAGCTGAAAAACAGAAAAATGTGGTCTACTGAGCACTCCTGCACTCGAGCAGTTACTCCACTTCTCCCCTGGCATCTGAAGTCACAAGTGACGGACTATTTTGGTTGCTATTGTATTTGAACTGAGCTTTGATTAGGTTACAAACATTTAAACTCTGTTCTGTTAATAGATCAAGATGTCTTAGGAACTCCATGCTTGATTATATACATGAAAAAAAAAACCCCACTTTCAGCTAGATTATCCTTTATTCCAGCTACCTTCATACCACAAGCAAATTGATTTTGACATGACTCAACTACATGTATGCACAAGCGCATGTTTACGTACATGATCACTAAAGCCTGAAAACCCAGTTAGAGGTCTGAGCAAAATTCATGGCTAAAGCTCAAGTCACCTCCTTGTTCTCTTCATGGTAAGCTGCCAAGCAAGAACACACCTTATTCCTAAGGCTGCTACTTTGGTATGAAATAAGCAATGCTCAAGTGGTCACCTAGAAGGGAGAAGGAATCCATGCAGCAGTGCTAGACCAACACACAGAGAAGCGGGGAACCACCAACCTCTTCCACTGACTAAAAAAATTATTAGAGGAAAAAGCCTCAGAAGGTTTTAGTAATCCAAGTGCGAATACTACCAAGAGCAACTTGGGATATGTCTCTAGTATTCACCTTTTCCCAACAAAAAAGAAAAAAAGACAACGGAATACGGAGGAACACCTCCAAGTATGCAAGCTGAAGCAGAAGCTGAATCTGGATGGGCAAAGACCAAAAAAGCAGAGGACGTGTGTTTGGATAGCACTAACAAATTGTGAGAGGGCTAAGAGCACTACAGGCTTTGCTCCTGTTGAGGTCACCCGCTATAGCCTTAGAGGGGTTTTCTATTGAGCCTTCCTAGGCTGGATGTCTCCATGAACAAAACAAAATTTTCTTGTATACTTCACTTGTGTCCAAGAAGCAAACCCACTTATCTTCCTGGCTGGAATAGGAGGTTTTTCAAATACTTTCTTCAGAGAAAGGTTTGTTCTACAGAAGTAAAAGAGCAGAAAAATAATTGCTTGTAGCTCCCATGTAGTAATAGCTTGCAGAATGTAATGCTACAGAAATCTATGAGCTAGACTTGAAGGCGCACTTATCACTAAAGAAACCAGCACCTGAAAACCCATTCATCTTGTGTGCCAGCTTGAGCCAGAAAAATCAGTTAATAGGACCATATGCTTGGTCCTTCTTAACTAGTTTTCACTTTTGATTTGACCCCCCAGACTTATGTGTAAAGCAGAGGAAATCAGCATCTTGTGCACAGTGTTCCAGTATTAACGTATCACTACAGAACTTCTACACATAGTTCCTTTCCCTGTGCCTCTCCAAAGACTCCTGCTTTTCAAGGCAGCACATAATTTATAACTAGATGACCTTTGAAAGTGCCTTCCAACCCCTAACACTGTGTGATTCTGTGTTAATTGCTGTAACTAATCTTGGAGCAAGATTATTTACTCAAGTATTTTTCTTCAGCTGTCCCCAAGGAAGGGAAAATAAGCTATTAAAACTATGAATGTTTACCAAAGTTTAAAATAAGCAACAGCAAAGAAGCAGAAATCTTTCAATTTTTATTAACTTCCACTAGATAAAAACAGAGGAAGAAAAGCAGCCTCTTAAGCTCTACAGGATTTTACAAAGTGTATTGTAAACATGACCATAATCTATCTAGATACTACGAATCAACAATAGTCTCCAAACTTGCACATCATAACACAAATTGTTGTTTCTTACAAGGTAACTATTGCGATATGTACTGGGGAGGAAGGAGAGATAATCAATTCGAGTACTACAGTGACAGGAGTTAGAAATAAGGTTACAACTTATGATGGTTTCCAAGGATATTTAATAATGTATTTTCTAACACCAAGTCCTTAAGAGATGACGCAATCCTGTGTCTGAGCATATCTCTTGTGAACAGTCACACGCATTTATCTAGGCAGAAAGTAAGCTTCAAGCACTAATGACTCAAGGATACATCAGCAATACCTATTTGCAGAACATTGTTTTTGCTCTTTGAGACTCCAGCACAACAATCTCATGTACTTTAGTCTCTACATCACACATCTCAAACTTGCATGAACTCTTCCACATGTTTCTCATCTCAGAAGACATGACACCCTCTCTTTTCCCATTAATTTTTAGAATGGGGGGGAAAAAACACAAAGCCCCAGAACTGCTGCAGTGTCCTGAAGCTTCCTATTCAAGTCAATCACTTGCAGCTGTAGTGGGTGGACTGCGGTCCTTACAGGTGCCATTGTGATTTCCAAGATCATTTTCCATAACAGCATAGGATTGAAGATAAACCACGCTTTATTTCTCATGCTCAGCTGCACAAAAATTTTTAAAAAAACCAAACACCTAAGACTAACAAGACTCCAAGTTCTACCCACAGCTGTCTGTGCCATTGCTAGCAAACAGTGATTTCTCCCCCATGAGCTATTTTTCCCCTGTCATATACTGTAATGTTATTTCTGGACAGAAGGCACTTAACCCCCCAAGCCAACACACATGTATTCCCAGCGTACGTGGAACAGATCCGTGCCAGCTTTGAACTCCAATCCACTGTTTCTCTAGGTGCTCAGCAGCCTTCTACTTGTGTCATTTCACAATCCGGGGGCATATTCCTTTGCCATCTGTTGGCTCTCAGGACCAACATCAGTGCCTTGCAGGTTACTTGCTGCATATTCCAGTCCATAGCCACCTTCATGGAAGTAGTTTGACACCTCTTCCTTCAGCATCCACAGGAATAACAGATTGTGCTGCTCATTTCAGTTTGGTTCTAGAAAGGACATTGGCTAGTGTCTTCTTCAGCAGCCGTGTGGAGACCTGATGTCCTCATTGCCCTGCTGCAGTTTGCCAGCTGAACTGACTACAACATGGTCCTGATTCTTCACCAGCATTTGTGACCTAGTCCCACTGATCACACAGCTTGAAAGCTTCCCTCCTCCACATTCAAAAAGTATTTACCAGTAGTTTTGCCTTACTTATGTCGGAAATTTCATTCCGGATGCAAGGAGGACCACAGAAAGGACTCCTCTGCAGCCACCACGCATTCATGAATCGGCCGACAGCTGGAATAAAACATTTTTTGTTCCAGTGGAAGGAGGCAGCAGCCCCGAGAGCCGCACAGGTCATTTTATTACCCGCTCTCTCTGGCCAGCAGTACTTGAAATGCCACCAGCTATTGCTCCTCCAATCTTACTCTGTCATGTCCTACACTGCGTTACGCATAACAACTTTAACATACATGAATATTCCAACTTTAACACCAGTATTGCATGAACCTTGATTTCTTTCTGCAGCACAATAAGCCAAATGGTTCTTTCGTTGAAATATCCAATTATAGATTGCATATTTACAAAACTGAGTGCGAAGTTTCAAACAAGCCTCCTCATTAGAGGCATGGTGTTTGTCCAAAAAGGAGAGAAAAACAGATACAAGGACTGCTGTCAGCCTACACCTGCACTTAACATTTCTTTCTTAATTGCAGCACTAGATTAAAAGAGCTATCAAAAAACTTGGCATTAAGATCCCATTAAAGAAACACAAAAATTTGACACTGTTACTAGAAAGCTTCGATATCATGATTTAAAGGTGTGCCTTAGATAAAAAGCTTGGAGAGGTTTAATATATTTTAAAAAAACAGTTTGAAATATGTTTCTGTAGTTCAAGCAAGTTGGATCTGCCAGTTCTTCTGGAACATGAATCAATTAAGTCTACCTTTATGATGAAAAAAAGCAATACTGTTTCCAAGATCAGTTTCAGGCAGGAAATGAGTGAACTTGTAAAACCAAGAAGTCACTCCATATGTTGCTTAAAAAGGATAGCTGACCAGAACTTGCCACCACATCTATACAAGTACTAGCACAGTGCTTGACAAGATTCAATTTTCCACACACAGATCATCCGCTTTTGCTTTGGACTCCAGGGCACTAAAGTACCTGAAGCTCCAGCATGAAACACACATAAGCCCAGGCCAATGCCCAGGACTCACTGCAGCACCACGACCTGTTCAGCTCTTGCAATGCAACAGAAAAGGCAGTTTTAAAGCCAAAAAAAAACCAAATTCTCAACAGTAGATTTGTAAAAATAACTTGGATATATATTTTGCCTTCCAGGAGTATTGCATTAATATTAAGGACAATAAAGGGTCCCATCAAACCCAAACCTTAGTTGATCTATTCGCAAACAACAACCCCGCACCTTGCCTTCCTTCTTCTACACTGACAACATACACCTTGGATGTCCTTGATTGCAAAATTAGGCAACTCTCTCCAACTTCCGATCTCTTGAACTTTCCTGTGGCAAATCCACTATTCTTCTTTAAACTTAAAAAATCCCACAACAACATAGGTCAAAAGTCATGCAGGATAGTCCTAGTTACATGAAGAAATGTAATGAACACATAGTCCTAAGCAAACGCCAAACATCCACGTGGCTGGTCACCCTCTTGTCTTCCTCTGCAGGGAAGCCAGTCATGACTGCCTTCGTGGTGGCTCTTTGGAGCAGCATGTCCCCAGGATCTGCTGTGTCCTCTCTGCCACTTCCTAGCCCTGATCCACGCACAGACCTTGGCCCAGCACTGGACACCACCACATCACCACTGCCCTCTGCAACAACAGCACCGAAGCCCTGAACAACCACTGTTTGCAGAGACACAGTTGTCTGGTGTCATGGCTATTGACGCAAAATGTGGCAGCTCAAGAGCATCACCTCTCTTGTACCACTCAGACAAAACCCTCTGCTCTCTAGAAACAGTGACTAAGCATTTAATGCTCCTGCTTCTCAGACATATGCTTAACTGAAGCTCTTAATTAACTCTTAAGTACATAATTAAGCCTGTGAGAGTACTTACAGGGCCTAAAGTCTAACGCTACAAACAGCATCCATACATTACCTTACTTGGTGTGTACAGAAACCATTATGCTACTAAGCACTGTTTTCTTCTAGGAAACCCACACATTACACTCCTTACACATCTGACTAACACACAGCAAGTTATCCCAAACCTTATTCATTATCCACTTTCTCTCATCACATCCTTAACCTTTGCAGGGCAAAACATGTAAAATTGAAGAGCCTACAGCTGTCATAGTAGTTGCCAGCAACTCAATAAACCAGCCTTTCCTTGGCACACTTGAGGGCAGACACTGAAGGCACAACACAGCTCCTGCCCCAATCGCACCATCCCAGCCCCAAGCAGAGCCCAGGGCTCAAACTGGGGGAGCACAGGCCCCACCAGCTCTGGCAACCCCTGCCTGCAGCAGGTGGCTCCCACAGCTTGTTCCTGACCCACAGCAAAGCCAGACTCACCACACACTTGGCTCTCACATGGCCCGGGACAGCCCAACCAGGCCAGCAGCGCTCAGCTCCAGCACCTCGGCACGGATAACGCTTCCAGCCACTCCGGCCAGGATCAGGACAAGTCTCTCGCACACATGGGGCACTGCTGGGGCTCCACAACAGAGCTGACAGCACAACTTGCACCCATGAGATAGAGACACTGCTGCAACATGCATCACTTGTGCTCTCATCATTAAGGGACACTGCCCGGTTCCTGCAGCCAAAACAGCCTCTTGAGCTCAGCCAGAGCTTAATTTAGCTCTGCTGCTGCTGTGGAAGGCAAGCTGTAAACATCCTTTAAATGCCTCCCACACCTGCAGCCTCAGGGTAACAAATCAGTTGTCCTACCCTTGTGCAACATTCCTCTGAAGCAAGCCGCTTACCGACAATCAGGCAGGCTCAAGTGAGAGCCTTGGCCTTTGACTCTTCTCTCTGGAATCCTCTAGTCACACGTAGGGTGCTCTGGGAGGGCAGGTGTATTAATTGAATAGCTTAAACTAACTGCAACATAGCCCATAGCGCATCTCTGAACCAGTGGCTGTTGTGCACCTGCACAACAAGAGAGATAAAGGACTGAGTTTTAATCACATGTTGCCTTGTTACATACGATGCTGTCAGAAAACATTTCCTTTACTTCCTAGATGTTCGTCAAAGGGCATTACCAATTAATTACACACAAATAGCCTAGGGACTGTCAATACAGTTCACATCATTTGGCTGCAGTAACTAAGTGGAGAAAAGCAGCTTGGTAGCAGCTGGATATTTTTCTTAAATGGCTAAGATAATGCCAGGACATTTTGTCATTAGCCCTTGCAAGGCGGAGAGAGTTGGGGTGGTTTAAAAACTCTTGTCACACTGTAATATGACACTGAGCAGACCAAAGTGATTCACAGATCAATACAGAAACTAAAATGAAAACACTCAGTGCGTAGGGAAAATAAAATTAGGAGGCACATTACCAGCAACACAGTCCCAGAAAAACTATGACAAATTTCATTCCAGCTTCTTTGCATGTTCAGGGAGGCGGCCTGTGCCCCTGCACAACAACATATAACCTGAAAAGGTGCCTCAAGGCAAAAACCACACCGGCTTTCAGGGCATTTTTTCTAAAACACTGCCCCATTTCCACTGAGGTTTTTTTTCTGATCAACTCCAAGTGCAGGGACTGAATTCAAGAGAGTTTGAGTGTGCACTAGCAGCATTTACTGAAAAATCAAGTAGAGAAGGAGAGAAGACAACCAACTCATTTTAGCACCTGGCCACAGATAAGCGCCATCTCCCAGGCTCCACACAGCAAACTGTCAGTTCCTTGGCTCACTCACCAAACCTCAGCACATCCCCAAGGAATAGAACAGCTGAGCTGGTCAGGCTTAGGCAGCTTTACCAACTGGGACAAGAGCCTGGGATCCCGCAGATCTAGCTCTGTGCTCCCAACAGCATGAGAAAAAGCTATTGCCAGCAGCCTGTGCAAAAAGACGCTTGAGAGTAAACTCCCAGCATCACATTTCACCCTGTCATTGCTGCAGAACAAGGACCATCACCTACTGCTCTTGTGCCTGGTTAACCTGCAAACCCCACTGGATAAGGACATGCACTGCACTCCCCCAGCTTTCCTGCAAGTACAGGCTGCTCATCTGCAAATGCATCTGCACAGAACTTGGCACGTGCACTGAAGAAAAACAACAAGATGAAGTAACCCAAATAGGATTATTAAACCCTTGTGAGCCTAGAATGCCATGAAGAGCAGTCAAAACAGGCAGGGAATTGGCACCATCTTCAGCTATGACAGTGCCACACGGAACACAATCCCACTGAGGTCGCTGTCTCTCATCTTACTCCACTGCAATGTAGTTCAAACACGTAGTGTCAATTTGAAATCCAGAACAGCCTTTCCAAGGGCTTTCCCTTCAACAACTTGGGTCACAAAAACAAAAAGAAGGAGTTGGTTTCATCAGAACAATCGATTTGGACCACGTATGCTCCTCATTACCAAGCACAGAGGCATGTTGACAGGCACGTGCTTCTACCCCCACGTGTGACGACGGACACAAGCAAAGCTCTTGCCATCCACTCCCTTACTGTGCTGCCAACATGCACTCAGCAGAATAAAAAAGACTAAGAACATTCTTGCATTTATGCTGTACCTTATTTGCTCTGTTAGGGGCTTCAGAAGAGACAAACACTTCACAACTAGGACAACATGTTAAAAACAAACATGCAAGCGAAAAACGACAATGAATGCTGGCAGCAATGAAAACTAATACTTGAGGAAACAGCAGGTGAAATAAAGATTACAAAAACAAACTTGCAGAGAAAACCACATAACTCAGGTGTAGAGTCACAGCAAATGCACTAGTCACAGCTCTACTACTCAGGCTATAATAGAATACACTCAAGAAACCTCCTTTCCAAAACAGCCTCCTTAACTACTACAACAGCACAACAGCAGCTTGGACAGGAAAAAAAAAAGGAGCACCTGCACAGTCACAGCTTGCTTTATTAACCGTGATTTGCCTGGGACTGGAGATACCAATGGAGATCTCCTGATGTGTCTTAACAGTGGTGGATAAATACCTGGAATGGTAGTTTCCAAAGTACCATTCATCTGGAAGTGGGAAGCTTCTCTCTGGCTGAGAGGTTTCACTAGATCTGCGTGATGGGTGACACGATCAAAAAGGAAGGCAGACCTGTTACTGCCTGGGTTCAGCTCAGCCTGGAGGCTGATGCAACGTGACATCATGCTGAGCACACCTTAATGAGAAACAACCACGAGTGCTTAGCCAACACACCACAAGGGGTCATGAAATACAGTATCCAATGAGTCCACTCGAGTTCATCTCCACAGTCACTCTTGCCCTCATGGTGCCTGGATTTCTTCTGTTATTTACAGGGCCAGCATGCACACAACCTGTGTTTACTTCCAAATGCAATTCCATCTTGTCACATACACACCTACTACAACAAATCTAATTTAACTTCTACAGTTAGTTCACCTTCCCTTCACACAAAAGAGTGCTCTTCTACACATACGCTTGAAAGCAAAGTAAGCATCCGACATGTGACTTTGTGACTGTATAATAAAAGATCAAAGGACAATCAATACATGAAAACACTGAGATATGTCTTAAGTTTAAAAGAAAAACAAAAAAACACCAACACCTAAATCTTGCCTTCACAAATGAAACAGTAAGCTTGAAACTAACTAGTATCATTCAGGACTAAGGTCTCTACATTACAATACAAAGCCCAGACTCTTCCAACTATTTCTACATCAGTCCTGGTTGTTTTACTTGTTTTGATACAAGTTTCAGGCGGTTATTTGAAAGCCAACCCAAACCAGAGAACTGCCTGGCCAGGCATACTTCATCCTCACAAGTCCAACAAATGTGGAACTCGGCTACTTAAAAATTTATTGCCCTGATAGCACATGCAACTACATGCCTCACTGCTTTGCAGTTACCAAACTGAGTGTAACACAAAAATGAGTACAACTTGAGCCTTCTATTACCCTAAGAAGATGCTATGAACACAGAAGAAATAAGCCAAAAGTGTTTGAAAATTGAAGTTGTCTTGCTAGAAAAGAAGCACAGTTAATGCTACACACAGCTTCTATTTATTTGGGGACAAAAGGTAGCAGCAAACTTGGCTTTTCTACATCAATCCTTACAACATGATTCAAAGAAACACTTCAATTGTTGGGAAATGCCAGATTTAAAGCTTAACACCTGAAACACTTGAACCCCTCAATCACCTCTTGTCTTCACCGAGATCCCACACCTTGAACAAACACCAGACAGAAACTATCTTCACCACACAATCCTCACCTGGATTCCAAGACAAAAACAACAGCTACAAGAAAACTCAGAGCAGCACGACCAGGCAAAACTCGACTAAGGAGCAGAAAGCAGTGCAGAGCAAGAACCCAGTTCTTTTAAAACATCCACTGCCAAGCCCTCTCTCTCCAGCAGGAGGCAGCCACGGTGTGCTGGCAAAGCTATCGAAGAGCAGTACACAGAATCTCTGTAAAGGGCAAGGTAAAAAGCAGGAGAAGCCTCTAGCCATGGAAAAACCAGAGGCATATTCTTCTCACACTGTTTTGTGTCTGAAAAAACACAGAACTTAGGATCAATTAAGTTTGTACTCCTAAACCACCTACTATCAGCTCTTGTCTACTAGAAGCCAACCCTCACCCTAGCTGCTCTTATCCTGTTCGGTTTTATTCCAAACAGCTTGAATGGCAACTTGCAGGCTTCTTCTCAAAAACATCACAATTCCCTTGTTCTTTTACTAAGCCTTAAGCAGAAGAATTGACATGCCAAGGTGAAACCTGATGCTTGCTTTAGAGAAGCCTGTACACAGCTAAGTCTCCCAGATCACCACTTGCCTTTTAGGAACTAATGTAGTGATTTCTGTGACAATTCAGGTACTGCAATAGAGAGTGTATCGAAGGAGAAGAACATGTGCTTGTGGGGCAGAGCACGTCTCAAGTTCCTGCAGCAACTACTGCAAACGGCCTCCACGCACGAGCCAGTCCAAACTGAAACTTGACTCTGTTCCCACCAACTTTGCCATCCTCTACAGGGCACTAAGCCAGAGGGGGAAAAAAATCATATAGCATGCCTCATTAGGTGACGCTTACATACAGAGTTTGATGAAAGGCAACAGAGAAACTTGAGGCAGAATCAGATTCTAAAAGATGAACTACACGAACATATTGCATGCAGTCCCACCAGCACAGGCAGCTGCACCAGATGATGTCTCCTCTGTCTGGAGGAGACATGAAATCACAACATAATTCCTACTCCAGTGCTGCTCAGCCCAAGCTCTACATCTGTGCAGCAGGCACTGGGTTACAGTGGCTACTGTAACTTGACAAGGACGTGCCGCAAGGGGGTGCCAGCTCATGCACAAGTACACAAACACACCAGCAATCTTAAAGCATCCAAACCTCCAACACGAAACACCAAGGCCCCCGCTTTTCTTAAGCAGATCTGAATTCCAAAGAAACCTGGGCTTTGTGCAGCCAAAGCAGCCAGATAATGAAACAATTAAGTAGTCTGGGCAGACCTTTAGCTTCTGTTCACCTTGTGAAAGCCGCTACCCTACCACAACAGAGCTCCTGACAAGACCTTTCTCACAACCTGCCATCCACCACCTTGGAGGTGGCCAGGCAGAAAACACTGTCTAGTCCTTCCTGTGGCCTTGCTAGTCCCACTTCACTGTGGTGCAAAGAAGCATTTCAGCTCAGAACCACCCAAAAGACAGCAATCCTGAGAGGAGGAAAGCTCCTTTCTTTTCCACTTCATGCAGAATACACAAATTGCAGCCCTGTTTAAAACGTGCACTCACACAGCCTATGAGCAGGAAGAAACTGCAAGAAGGTTGCAGATGTTTGAGCACTCCTGCCTTAAGCCAAGTTAAACCAAAAGGCAATAGGTAACATTCTTCTAAAGCCATTTCTCTACTCCAGGTATTGAGTTAATTTTAAGCACAGTATGCTCTTTTTCAGTTTCTAGCTTGCCCAGAAGAAATCTGAACAATTTAAAACACAACCCAAACAACTATATATACATATATCTATGTCTACCCACATTGCATCCCCCAGAAAAGTTTCACTCGCCACTAGGAAACGGCACACTGAGCTGGGCCAGACCGATTATCACCTGCAGGAATCCACAGGCCAAGCCAATGGATTCCAGGTTACTGGCAAAACAACACACCATCCCTCTAGAAAGGAAATACTTATAAGCACCCACTTAAATACATTCAACTTCTTTAAAATATTTTCCCCTAATTTCCCACAATTTAGAGACAAAAAAAAAAAACAGCAACTTATTCTTAAGCAAAGAATTTCAATTATTGCAACAGACTTGCAGGTGAAAAAACATTTCCACTAGTGTAACAAATTCTCTGCCTAGAAAGCTACCCAAACACCTGGACCTCTTAGAACATGAAGGACATAACACTAGGAATTATCCAAAAGTGCTCAAGTTTTTTTACTTCTTGGGGGAGAACTTTGACACATCAAGTGAAGGATCCACGTAGAGAAATTTTGAGTGGTATATATTTGTATTATGTGTTTGTTCAGCACTTCAGCTTCTCCAGAAGCCTAAGTCATCACCTGTATAGTCAAGGCAGGAAATGCTCCCTTATTTTCAGGTCATACTGTCATTTCCTAGGCAGCACATACATACTCTTATTCCTCTGAAATATCTGGCAGAATTCACATGACCTCTCAACTTGCTCCTCACGCTATCACTTAAATTGATTTTAAAAAAAAAAAACCACAAACCTTATCTACACAGTAAGTTATTGTAGTACCATCTTAAAATTCTGCCCAGTACTAGACAAGTATACAGAGAAATATTAAGCTTCCTATTTCCCAGTCCTGTCCTTACCTGCAGCCATACAAGCTTCTCTCCTTCCTTCAGCCTTGTTGCGCGACTCCTGAAGGACCAAAGGCACCAAGCAACCCGAAATCCGCAGTACTCACCTGCCCGGGACTGTTCCACACACCTTGCTGTTTTATCTTCAGCCAGACGTGTCCCTGCAGAGGCCTTTGTTTCCCTGCCAGGTTTTGGAAGCATCACATATCTTGCTCAAGGCATCCGAGTTCATACAGCATAGACAACCAGAAGACTGCTGAGGGAAGCAAATGCATCACTGGCTTGCTCACAAGGACCCAAATGTATCCCAAGCCCACCCTCAACAAAGGGGGTTACTGCTTTATCTGTTTAAGATGCTTAGGCTGAAGATGCTGCTTGCCACACCAAATTTTTGTGGTCGGGAAGCAGGAAGAAACTGGTCACTAAACCGATCCCTACTGTCTCTGACAGCCTTCTGTGTCTTGTTCATTCGAGGACGGAGCCACCCTAAGCACAGGGAAAGCCCAGAAAGTATGACTGGAGCTAATTTAAGTGTCTACTTATGTCTGGAGAATCCCTAAAAAGCTTACAAATGCCCACCCTGTCCCACTCAACTTGGGGCAAATTAAACCTGAATAAGGACAGCATCAGCAATTATTTCTTTCCTTAACAGAACACATCAGAAAGCAAAAAATGACATCATGAGCACTTAAATATTTAAGAGTCACCATGTGCACAAAAGTCAGGGGTGCAGGTAGTAGGTAAAACAGGTTTAGTCTCCCTACAGACAGGTCAAGTTGCCAGAAGCGTGGAGAAATGCTCACCGAGAGACCGATGCAGACAGCAATATTTAACAGGGAACACAGGAAGAAAAAAAAGCTGTGTCAGAAGGGGAAGAGCTCAGAATTATAAAATGCTGTGAATATTAAGCAGAGGGAGACCTCTCCTGGTTAGATTAGTGAACGAACCAAAGATCATGAAGCAGACACAAGAACCTGTTCCCAAGCATTCCTCTCCATTTCAGCCACTGCTCCTTTGACTGCAGACTGAGGCGATGCCCTGCTTAGGAGACAGAGAAAGCTCACAGCTACAGACACCCCAGCAGCGACCTGGCCAGAACCTAACACCCTGCTCAGCAGAGCAGGAGCGGGAATGGAAGGCACGCACAGCATTACCCGTGTTATCCAGTACTGCATATCCTGGGCAGGGAATGCTCCCGTGCCCTCCAGAAGTCACTTCAAGCCCAGGCCGGAGCAGGGCAGGTCCCTGGTAAGCAGAGGCCACAGCAAGCCTGCAGTGAAACGCAGGCATAGGTGCCACAGGAACGTCAGCAGGTCCACGCAGCCAGGATCCAGGCCCTGAAATAAAACAAGAGTTACAAACTGCTGCTGCCTCCGATGGCTCCCTTAGCAGAGGAGCTTAAAGCCTCCTAAGGCAACACTGTATTTCCAGCTGACAATACCGAGTCCAAGTTATTTCCTGCCCTGACAGCAACTAGAGTTTTATTTCTTCTGTGCATGCTCAGCTGAAAAAACAAAGCTCTTCTCAAGCATCAACACTATACAAGTTACTGGAGGCTTTTCAGGAACATAGATTCTTCTACCTCTGTCACTTCAGACAACAGAAAGGAAAAACGATCTTATGCTCATTTAGAAATGACCTAAGGGAAAAAAGAGAAAACAAAAAAAATACTTATTTCCAGTTGGCCTTGGTCAAAGCAAGTGAACCACAATCCTAGGCTCAAGCCTCTCCATTTCACATCCCAAAGAAACACACACACAGCCTTGTTGCAAAGAAAAAAATTGCATGTTTTGCTTCTGCCTGCCTCTTGGAAGTCTGAGCTTCACTGTTTTTTATTATTCCATTTCTTTGTAATTACAAAAAACAGTCCAAATCCAGCCCCCTCTAACGGTGTCCCTTTTTATGTGGAAAAGCACAAATTAAATCAAAGTGATCATCCCAACTTGTATTTACTTCCCCCATCAATATTCACTTGACTTCAGACACAATGCCAAGACCAAAAAAAGTTTAAGATGATTCACAACAAGTCCTAAAGACAGAAGAAATACACGGCCTCCAGACCCCAACATCCAATTTCTGCAACATATACTCACCTTATCTTCACCATTTGCAAAGCAAGTCCTACCAATCCTACTGAGTACCTGCCTTCACTAATAATGCCTTTCAACTAAGCCAGACGCATTCCTAAGGCAGAGCTATGGATTCAGAGAACTACAGCACCATTCTCAATGTTTGAGGGGCAATAACGATCTCTCTGATGACAAGCAACTCCGCAATACAGAGTAATAAATACACAGCTACTCTGCAGACGATTTTCCAAATATTAGTCCAGGTGAGCCTTCCGACACGGAAAGACAACTAGTTATTTCTTGGACAAACCCCGAGCATTACATTCAAACAAGCGGTACAAAACCAAAGATACATCTGGAGAGCGACCACCTTTTGCTCACCTTCACTACTGCTCTACATCAGCTACTGACTTCTCTCCTGGGGGGGTCTTGCTGCTCCACAGAAACTACACTTGTAAACAGTTCGTTGGAGATAAGAGGACAGTTATCAGTCACTAACATTTGCCCAGACCTCGACAATCCCTATCAATCACAGGTTTCTGCAATTGCTCTGTGCTACAGCTGCAGCAGGAAAAGGCGTGGCAGTAAAACGCTGCCCACTAATACAGCCTGGTAAAAAAGCCTTTCTGAGCCCCGACTGACAAACCCTAAAACTGAAACAGGAATTACACAAGTCTACAGCAAACACGCAAAATGCCCAGAGGCTCACCAGGGAGACAAAGCACAGCAAAGGCCAAGGCAACCGGTCTTTTGGCTGCTGCTTTCTTTTAGTCCTTTCCAGCAAGAGGTGCTTGACGCTGCCATTGTGCAGCAGCCCCCGTACACATAAAAGCACACAATGCTCAGAGTGCTTACACCATTCAGTACCCCGGCTAGGAGAATCGGTATCAATATCAGCCACTTTCAAAACCATTAAAGACAAGTTCTCACACCAAAATCGAACAAAAAGGCACTTAGAAGCTAACTGCTCGGTGCTTGGACCCAAACAACCGCTATCTGAAGATGACAAAGACTCTGCCAGTTCTTTTGCAGGGGCAGGGGGTGGGGTGAAGGCCCATCAGAGCAGAAAGCCTGAAAGCTTTCACCTGCCTCAGCCGTTGGCTCCCATATGCAAAACTCATCGGGACACTCAGACGAAACTGCAGCTACATCTTTTTGCAAGCAGACAATTCAGAAGCCCTGATGGCAGCAATTAACACAGACATTCAGATAATTTGCTCACACACAGTTGCATTGACAGAGGCAAAATTGGCCACTACACCCTGTGAGTCAGCCCTGACATCTCGACCTAGAAACTCGGAGGAAACTAAAAGAATGACCAAACCTCAAAGGACCCTGGGACAGAACCTTGCCTCAAAACAGCAGGGATGGAGAGAGATAAGTGCATGGAGAGCTCTGGCTTTAGTTCATTATCAGCTATCTCCTCACATGGCATCACTAGAAGTCATTCACAATCATGAGAAATTTAGAAACGTACTGTACAAGATCAGGACAAGACCAACCTCTCTGCCACTGGAGTTCAGCTCTTCCTCTCCTGATGTCATCAATGCAGTCACCATCAGCTTCACCTGGCAGCAGAGCATGGCTGGGCAGGAACATTACAAGCCTAAAGATGTAAGGAAAAGAAACAATCCTCTTGGTCTTGATCCAAATAGTTAAGCACTTGGTTTTAAATTTCTCCATACAGTGACATGACCAGATAACTCTTTTCATATAAAGAAGTCTCCTGACAATCAGAATACAAATGTAATATACATAGGAGTGTACGTTAAGTATGTCAACAGCTTAGCTACACAGCACACTTCCTCAGCCCAAAATGTTATGGTACACATGTGATACATGCTGCTAAGTTATTAAACAATAGTTTCACTAGACCACAACAAAGGGAATAGCACCACAGGAGAAAAAGATTGCTCAGAGGCTCTACTGTTCACAAATTAAGCACTGCAAAATTATTACTTTTCTTCTTGTAGCAAGGCATCAAGCAAAGTTCACTATTTATGGGGGCTGTTAATTTTTTTCTCAAGAGGCAAAGAAAAGAAGAAACCAGGAAAACAAACGGCTACATGTCTCGATATTTGCAAGCTGGTTAAACAGTGTGGAAAGGGTGCACAAATAAAAAGCTGGGGAAACCAGCCACAAGACACCCTAAAGTTTTATAGCAAAACACCAAATACTTAGTGCAACCTGAGTTTGCGTGGGAACGACACGGTGTAGCTACACATGCCCTCTCGGCTACCAGAAGGCATAAGTCGAAGAAAAAAAGGCTAAAAAAAATTCACATGCACTGCTTGAGTCTCCTTTGTCATAGACTTTTGGAGAGTAAACAAGCCCTCCCCGCAACGCCTTTTGGAAACGGCAACAGAAAAGCCCACGTAAACGTGGGGATACTGACAATACCCGGCTCAGCAGCTACAGGCTTGGGGAGGGGTGGCTGGAGAGCTGCCAGGCAGAGAGGGACCGGGGGTGGACAGCCGGCTGAACAGGAGCCAGCAGCGTGCCCAGGTGGCAAAGAAAGCCAACAGCATCCGGGCCTGGATCAGGAATGGTGTGGCCAGCAGGAGCAGAGAGGTGATCCTTCCCCTCTGCTCGGCTCTGGTGAGGCTGCACCTCAAGTACTGTGTCCAGTTTTGGCCTCCTCACTACAAGAGGGACATTGAGGCGCTGGAGAGGGTACAGAGGTGTTGCCAAGGTGGTAAACACAAGTCTTACGAGGAAAGGCTGAGTGATCTGAGGCTGTTCAGCCTAGAGAAGATGAGACTCAGGGGAGACCTCATCTCTCTATAACTTCCTAAAAGGGGGCTGCAGCAAAGTGGGAGTTGGTCTGTTCTCCCTGGCGAGAAGCGACAGAAGAGAAAAAGGCCCTAAGCTGCACCAAGGGAGGATCAGGCTAGATATTAGGAAAAAATTCTTTACAGAGCGGGTTGTGAGGCATTGAAACAGCCTGCCCAAGGTGGTGGTTGAGGCACCATCCCTGGAAGTGTTTAAGACACAGGTGGATGTTGTGCTGCGTGATGTCGATAGGGCTGGGACAAAGTTTGGACTCGATGATCTCAAAGGTCTCCTGCAGCCGAACCCACCCTACGATTCTATAAAGCTCTTACCTGCTCTCTGAGTCCTCCGCAGTGATCTCTGGCCCAGGACAAGAGCGGCCTGGAAACGGCGCTCCAACTCGTCCCGCCG